>NC_061108.1:96490770-96605770 GCF_015104395.2 Macrobrachium nipponense
ACCGCAACTCAGGCCCAAAGTCTGAATGAACCTATCCACTGCAGAAGCGAGAGAGACGAATGAATGCGTGTGGTCCCCGTTGTCGGGTGCTTCATGAACTTTGCCTCACACAGAGAAGAAACTTAGGTCAATCCCGAGGGAAGGATAACAACTTGGCCTCATTCCCTGAAAATTTACTGCGTCTCAACTGACCAAAGCAGTGAATTATGTGAGCCAGCTAATCACATAACAAATTATTGACTTTGAAACGGACTCTTTACATCCTCTTAATTAATCCCTTCTCATTAGGGAAGGCGTACGATTGGGGAAAAAAGTTCGCGACTTTTTTTTCACAAATATAAATTAATATTGAAGGAATTATATCTAGAGCGTACCTCACAACCATACGTATCACAAAATACTTGAGATACTCATTAAGAATTACAATGATGTCTTTACAAAGTGATGGAAAAGCTTGAGAGAGAGAGAGAGAGAGAGAGAGAGAGAGAGAGAGAGAGAGAGAGAGAGAGAGAGAGAGAGAGAATTTCCCAAATGAGCAATCTTTGGCCACAAAGGTTATGAATTACGTAATTCATAACCTTAAAAGGACGGACCTTCAATCGGCCGATATCCTCTTAACTAAATCAGCGGTGTCTTCCGTCCCCCTCCCCCTCTGGCCAGCTATTGTGCAGAGTACGAATTAGAACTGCAGTATGCAAAGACTGGGCATAGTAGTGACATTACCTTGCCCAGGCCCGATGAAAAGTAGGAAATAGTGGCAGAGAATGTGTGGTGCTCACCCTTTTGAAGAACGATGGGTGTAAGTCAAGGAAAACAGGAGTAAAGGAGAATACCAGGTAGTAGGTCGTGGGGGGGGGGGGGGGGGGTGGGGGGGGGGGGGGGGGGGGCGGGGGGGGGGGGGGGGGGGGGACAACTGGAATCCCGGGATTTAATGATTTTCTTCTTTTCCTTCAATTCGCTGAACGGAATATCATGATTTTCTGAACGGAATATTATCGGTTCAACTGAAAATTAAAGAAATGGTTCTATGCAGTAAGTTTTATCAAAACCCAATGACATTTTTTATATACTTCAGCTTACAGGCATAAATATAACCTGTACTAGACGAATTCTTGTTAAGATTATGATGTTAATTGAAATGGATGCTATAATAACACTGGGTATAAAATTTCAAATTCCTCACTAGTCTGTTTTGATTGGCATCCACAAAAAAGATGAAAGACTCAAACCAATGACAAATCTCTCTCTATAGAACGTCATCAAGACTCGGTGGTCTGGATGTTATACTCCCCGTGTCCGAAGACGGAAAGGTCAAGAGAATGTCACTGAAAGCCGTATTATCCAGTACCAACAGGCTGTCCAATTCTAACAGATGAATGCTTTCTCTTCCTCTATTTTATAGGCTGTCCAGGATTTGCTGCTTCTGTTTGTAGACATAACACACCGTGGGTTAATTTTTTTTTTCATTTGTACTCAAAAGATATAATTCTTCAACTCAACTTATATATGTTTACAAATAACTACTAATATAATTCTCCAACTCAGATTTATATATCTTTACAAAAAACTACTAATATAATTCTTCAACTCAGATTTATATATCTATAAATATCAGACTAACATAATTCTTCAACTCAGATTACAATCTGTAAAAATAACTACTACTATAAATCTTCAACTCAAATTAAAACATCTTTCAAATGTACTACTAATATAATGCCTCAAATCAGATCATCTTTAAAATTAACTAATACCATTTTTCACCTCAGATTAAAATATCTTTAAAACTGTTTAAAATACCGGGCTTTTTCTTCTCATTCCCACAACAAGAACATCACTTTTTCTGGCAACATGAAATCCGGGGCATCGCACCAGAAGCTGTCAGGAAGCTCTCACGTAGAGACACAAGCGAGCGCATGAGGTCATTAAAATAACCAAGACGCTTCTGTTCACTCAAACGGCACCGCCACACTTTATTTACATGTGACACCTGGCGACCAGCTTCTAAAAAGGCTGTCTTTATTATCTCTCAAAACATCAGTGGACAACTCAAGCGCCCGACCACTGAACGGAGAAAATACATTAGGTATATTTGGAAATGTTTACTCTAAATTCTATCTTGTAAACAACATAGCACCCAAACGATATCTACAACAATGAAGAAAGATCTGGGAGAAGAATTATTCAAGAACCTGAATATCTGAAAGTGTCAGAGTGCTACAACAGTTCCCTCAGTCACATTTCATCAATAACCGCATTCCTTACAATAGGTAAATGGAGTTTTCCATGATGATCTTGAGAACCCATACAATTACTAATCACAGATAAAACTACGCTTCTATTTCTAGGACGTTTTATATTTCAAGTTGTCAATATTGTACTCCTTGCAAAAATACAACGATTGCATATTACTCCAATACTTACAATTCTATAAGAACATATTACGACATCAACGAAACAATTTAATGGGAATTTCGCTTCATAACAGACTGCAAATATCGAATACATTACAATGTGATTATAGATTTAATGTAAAGTATATGGACACATTTACAACTAAAACCTTACGCAGGGATCAATGACGTCATCTTAAAGCGCTATGCTGGAGCCAGAATTCGATATATATGTGTATCGATTTTGTTTTTGAGGCGCCGCTGTCAATCGAACAGACTATATGACGTCCTGAGAAATCGATGAGAATACCTTATATGAGCTCGGCCATTAAATAAGAAAACCCTTCCAATAGTACTGTCGTTGTTGTTGTTGTTATTATTATTGTTATTATTATTATTATTATTATTACTGAACCACTTGCGTGCATGTTATGGCTGGTGGTTCAAACAAAACCTCAAGACTCAGATATCACTCGAGGATGAAATACAAATATTTTTATGGATATGATTATTATTCTGTTGAAATTGACCCATATTCAAAAGCAACACAGCAAAATGGCCATCGACCCACTAAATGAATAAATCAAAATGAATGAACAAACAAGTGAATCAATACCAATACAAAAGTTGGAAGCAGCCGAGAAATAAGCGACATCAAAGACAGTGACATCAGGATTTAAAGTTGTTGTGAGACGACAGCTTGGATGTCAAGCCTCTAACTTTGAGATTCGATTGCTAATATTTCAACTCAAAGGAGCAAAAAATAAAATAAATAAAATAAAAAATAAATATACGAAAAAACGGGGAAGGGGTTAAAAAGACATGGGACTTGTCCCTGAGTGCCATTGCAAACACACATCTCGACAAGTGCAATTTTCATAGGAATTGGAACTAGAACCAAGGGATAAATTATGATTAACCTGATGTCCAGTGATATGTAGGAATGAATTTCTGGTCGTTCTTTCTGAAAACTTCCAGAAATTGGTGTCCAACAGATTCTTACAACTTACAAACAAAAACGTCCAATAACCTCGAGTCTGTCGCTCTCATTCAATTGTCTCGTCATTTTCAAGGGACGTTTCTGTTATTGCCTAAAGCGAAGGAGACATAGATAATGCGTGAGTCACTAATGACACCAGTACAAACCAGTGACAAATACCAGAGTAAACGTCATCTTATTTACTAAATGAAAAAAATGAACGACTCGATCAGTCCTATCAATTCCACGCTGAGAAATAAGCGTGTACAGTCTGACCCCGAAGAAAACAAAAGGCCCATCTCTCCAAGGGTGGAACTATTATGGAACAAAAGAGAACAAATGATTCATATTGAGCGTCAACGTGTGGGCCAGTCTTAAGAAGCTGATGATATAATGAGGACCCGTTTTTCTAGCTTTGATTTAATTTGATTTATATAGATTTTGGGCATCATGCCAAGCACTGTGGCAACTAAGGCCATTCAGCGCGGAAACGGAAATTGACAGAAATAGATTTGAAAGGTGTAAAAGGCGGAAAACCTCGCAGATGCACTATGAAATATTAGTTAGGAGAGGGTGGACAGTAAGATGGAAGAAAGAGAATATGAACGGAGGTACAGTAAAAGTAATGAAAGTAGTTGCAGCTAGGAGCCGAAGGGACGCCACAAGGAACCGTAAGTAATGCCTACATTGCACCGAATGAGGTGCACTGACAGCACTATCCCCCTACGGAGCCCAATTTTCTAGCGTTATTATAATACCCTAAGCGACGAGTCACTAAGATTAACGAAGAGTTCCTAAAAACATTTTGAACACAAATCATTTACACAAACTTGCCATTACGGCAAGAATTGTAAGGATCTGTGAGAGAATATAAACCAGAAAAAAATATATAAGGGTGAGCGAGTGTATCGCGCGCTCTCTCTCTCTCTCTCTCTCTCGCAAGTACAGGAAATAAATAAATACACGAACACTCATAAATCTTCTCATCAAGGATTAGCAACACACATGTAAGATTACTTTTATCAAAACTCCCATTTTATCCTTCAAGTCCATATTTGAATATACATCGCTCAAAGCATGACTTGTCCCTTGAATAAATTTACCTCTCAATATTCACCGTCTATCTACCGCATGTCTTAATGTCTGCCAAATGGCTTCAAAAGTCACGTCCGTATCATCTTTATCACCTACGGGTGACAAGAGTTCTTCATCAATACCGAAAAGGGAAGTATTATTTACGTAACATATAAATTCGGCACCTGATCTGGTTCACTTTCGCATTACTTACAAAATGCCTTTATTTGTAGACTGTCAATTTTTTTTTTTATTCTTTCTTATCAGAAACAAACAAGTTTATTTGTGTGTTGCTAATTGCGTTTTTTAATGTATTCTTATCAAAGACATGATTTATTTATCTATTACCAATTTCTTTCTCAGTTTTTTCTTAATCAAAAGCAAACATACCTTGACGTAATCACTTGTCATTTTTGTTTATAAATTCATATTTATCTTTGCTTTATCGTCTTCACATACATGCTGCGCTAAAAGTCCTAGCACTTGGCATTTTAAGCGCGTTATGACTTGTGTATATTTACAAAGAATAAAAAAAATCCCTATATTTAATAAACTGGACTAAAAGGAAAACGTGGAAATTTACGAACACTCATTATAAGCCGTGGCTACTAAGAATGTCTCTTCGGTGCTTCCAGGCGAGGTGCCCCTTCCAACGCACACACGGTTATGGAATTAACCGACTTGAACTTGTTACAGCACAAGAGTTTCGAAAGTTGTGTCAGACAACGGCAGGAACGAATCATAAACCATATTTTTTTTTTTACATTATAACAAAAATAACAAAACAGCTGGTATTTAAAGGGATTCTTGTATAATGTTACCTATGAAGTGATCTTGGAGGACATTAACTGGTATGGTGCAATTTTTAATTTACAAAAAAAAATTGTAATAAATGGTTATACTTTATAAAGTAAGGATCACTACATAGAAACCCCGTTACATCAGTTTACGTAACATTGGTATAGTAGTGAAAGGGGAACGAATAGCTCGCTTACATTTTATTTTATAATTTTTATTTTTTACTATTCTTTCGGTATCGACCTGACAAGAGTCAACTGACATCCAGGTACGAATATCCTACAGGGTTATGATTTTGGTTCGATTTGTTTGTTTGCGTGTTTGTTGAGCAGGACTTCGTAACAAGTTATGAGTGGATTTTACATGAGAGAGAGAGAGAGAGAGAGAGAGAGAGAGAGAGAGAGAGAGAGAGAGAGAGAGAGAGAGAGAATTCTTCCGAAGGATAAACAACACGTCAATCAACAAAACCGCAGCCAAACAAGCACGTGAGTAATCCAAGCATAACTTCAAAGCCACCTGTGAATAAACCAGTATGCCACGCTGGCACCAGAGCTAGACGTCTGTCCTTGTATACCCAATACCCACTCAAAGACATTCGGTTTATTTGTTCTTGTGATGCTGTTTGTGCTCCAAATGTGTTATTTGTAGGCTAACATAGCAAGAGATCATCTTGATTATTTTATGATCATCTAAATCGTGCTTGCTTTACGTACAGAAATATAATACTTTACTAAAACAAATTACCCCATTTTTTATTCCTCGTTGGGCGAGTGGTTTTCGCGCTTGGCTACAAATCGGTGGTCCGAAGATCGATCCTCGGCTCGGTCAACGCGAAATCAGACGAATTGATTTCTGGTGATGGAAATTAATATCTCTACATAATGTGGATCAGATCCCACAATAAGCTGTAGGTCCCGTTGCTAGGTGACCAATTAGTTCCTAGCCACGTTAAAATATCTAATCCTCCGGGCCAGCCGCAGGAGAGCTGTTCATTAGCTCAGTGGTCTGGTAAAACTAAGATGTAGTTATTATAATGTCTAATTCTTCATTTCGTACCGTTCCACAAATATTTTATGTGACGCGAAGTTATTCCATTCAAGAGGTCTCTGTCACGCAAGCTAATTATATCCCATTTAGAAATGAATGAGAGAACAATGACTAAGCCTAGTTAGGGTAGGCATCGCCTGATAAAGAGCTATGGTATAATAAATTACCTTGCTTTTCCTTTGCAGCTACCTACACTGTGTTAGGAGACACGTGTGTGTTTGTATGTATGTATATATATGTATGTACATAAATATAAATATATACATACGAATATAAATATACACATATCTACATATACAAATGTACATACACAATATAAATGTAATATACGTATGTATGTATGTATGTATGTATGTATGTATGTATGTATATATATGTATATATATATATATATATATATAATATATATATAATGTTATACATGTGCACATATACATATATAGTATTGTAAACAAAACTCAAGACGTGACACCTGACAAATAAACAAACGTGGTGAACCACAAACATTCGCAATGTAAATAACCAAAACAGGATGGCACCGCTTCCAACAAGTCAGCGCTTCTAATTGGCACCTTTCCATGACTTCCTGCCGGTTCTCTCCATCACCCCTCTACCCACTCCCTCCCCCTAATCCAGGGGATCTCCCACCCCCAAAAACCTACACCCCCTCACCCATTCCTACCAACGATTTCCCACATGGCAACAAGGTCGCTGTGAACTTTGTATTTTCAATATAATGTTATCGGTACTAAGTCTTTGGCCTCCTGCCTACTAGTTCAAATAGAGAGAGAGAGAGAGAGAGAGAGAGAGAGAGAGAGAGAGAGAGAGAAAAAAACTTTAAATTTTCATTATAATGTTACCGGTAATAAAAGTCTTTACCCGCTGCCTACTAGTTCCAAAGAGAGAGAGAGAGAGAGAGAGAGAGAGAGAGAGAGAGAGAGAGAGAGAGAGAGAGAGAGAGAGATTCTTGACATGGTTATAGAAAACCTACAAATTCAGAATATTTGCTTCTTGTCCACTACACAGGGATAGAATACACAGAAGTCAGGAAAGCATCATAACACAAGACAATTCCCATTTTTTCGTGTCATGCTGTGTCAGCACAACAATAAAAGCCGACAGATTTGAAAGAAATAAGTATTATATTCAGGCTTCCTTTTTCTGAATAATCATTACATTTGTCAAAAAACAAAAACAATGCAAAATTAATATTTTCGAACTTCGTAGAAGCGCAAACATGCTCAAGTTTCCCCTCCAAGATATGAAACGAATTAAGATATAGGAAATAGAAAACGAATTCTTGCATATAAAAAAAACACGCATCGCGAAATGCCACTAATGGAACCAACACAAAAGTCTGGCATTTATTAGCGAGAGAGAGAAAAAAATGGAGATGGCCGGTACACATGGACGAAAACTCCAATATGCATCCAGACCCTACTGTCCCAGTAGGTCCTGGACCCCCCAAAACCTCGCGGGTTGCTGGCAGCCGGTGCATAATACATGCAATGACATCATCCAAAACAGGAATCAGGTCCCTCCCAATATGACAACAGGCGTTTCCTTGAGCCTAAAACTCTGCCCACCCGTACCCTCCGACTGGATGAACCGGTCTGGTCTTCGGGGCTGAATCCTCATTGCAGAAAGTGATCTCGCATGTCAAGTGGTTGGCCGTCGTCTTCTTCCACGTCAAAGACGTCACTGCATGCACGGAATACGGAATACGGGACCGTTATGAAATGCGTAATCTAAGAGTTCAAATTTTTAAATCGTATAAGATATACGAAAACGGCGTCATTTTATTTAAATATATGAATCAAGAGTAAATAAAATATGAACGCAAAATACTAGAGAGCGGCTTCACTGATACTTCACAAATGCTCCACGGATATTTTGGTCATTTCCTTCAGTCATTTTTGCATGCCATTCTCAGTCCGTCCTCATAATGCATACATACTACTCTCCCTCCACTTAACTCTCTGGCCGGGAAAACATTTAGCAATCTTCTTAAACCTTATCCTTTTTGTTTTATTGGCTGTTTATTATTAGGCATTATTTCTTCTGGATTTCAAGCAATTCCTGAACATGAGGATGAAAGCCACACCTCCAGCTATTTGTTATTGAATTTTCATCATTCTAACAAAGCAAATGGCGTATGACAAAGAAAAAAAGGTTAAAACATGATCACTAGCATTACCGTTGGAGCTATTCTTTTGGTACCATTTTCGCCTCATTCAGGCCAACAACCTTAACCAAAATATTCTAACGTCTTTGGACACAGTCGATCTGCATCTCATACACTGATACTTCTACAACTTTTAATCAATCTTATACACACCAGTAAATAGCTTGAAATAACGTATGCATGCTTTAAAATACTTAAGTTTATTCAACAACTAATGTTGCCTTGTTGTATCATGCTGAAACACACACAGCAAAAGTATAAAAATGATTACCAATGCAACAGAAAAAGACCGAGCTGACATCAAATTTAGTTTTCCAGACAGTAAATTACATGGCTGCGAGGTATGCAGGTCGCATAACCTTCTTGATAGGCAAGGGTTGAATGACCTCGATCTCGGCTTTGGTTTAGGATATTTTTCTTGACTCCGGTTTAGGATCAATATCCTTGACTTCTCATATACCGAGATAACCTTCCTGATACATACAATGTCTGAATGATCCCTGCTGATCTTTATAGTTACTCAACTGAACGTTGAGTAAACAATTCTGAGGTTAATCTGATTAACATTTTCAAATCTTTCTTCACGCCAACTGGCCAAGCCACCATCAGGTCTAACTGCTTTATATCAAATTCATCGGATCTCTCACATTCTTATAATGCATACGGTTGCACATCACAATTTTGAGATCAAATCATACAGAAGCGAAACAAATTCTGATTTCTGGCATATTATCCCATCAGTGTCCAGTTTCCGTGTATTCTACTACAAGGCTTAAAAGGGTAAGGTTCCTCGGCTACAAAACCTCTGCCATATTTGCTCCCTGGGAATTGGTAATAGCTACACTTGGTTCACAGGGAACAGTTCTGCTAAAGAAATGAAGCCAAGGCACCTAACAAATAGCAGGAGCATTAGTCAAGATCTCTGATAGCCTAGAAATCCTTGGAATCTTTCGTTCATTCCCAAATTATAATTTAACAGTCAATTTGGGTAAAATTACAGGTAACCTTTACTAAATCACTAACAAGACTACGGAACGCTCTCATGCCAGTGCCAAACGTAAGAAGTAACCAAAACGAACTATTTAAAAAATGAAAAAAGTGCACAAAAGTTGCAGTATCTGCAACATCTTCAACTTCACCTCATTAAGAGTGGAAAATTGATCTTCGTTGCTTTCTTTTTTATTGAACCTTTCCCCTTTTTTACTTAATTAAAATTTCAAAGGCCTAGCAGTTAAGTGAAGGAAACGTTCACTAACACATGCAATCCAGAGTGAGGATTTCTCCTGACAGTATGTATATGTATATGTAGTATATGTACTATATATATATATATATATATATATATATATATATATATATAATATATATATAGTATATATATATATATGTATATATATACATACATACACATATATATACAGATACATACATACACATACATACATACATATACATATACATATACATACTGTCAGGAGAAATCCTCACTCTGGATTGCATGTGTTAGTGAACGTTTCCTTCACTTCACTGCTAGGCCTTTGAGAGAGAGAGAGAGAGAGAGAGATACTTGAGAGCAATGCTACACTCTCTAACGCACGCCGCTACGTCTCAAAAGCGAATGAATCTTTTATTATGCGTAAATATGCGTATCAGGGTGAATGGGGGTAGTTGAGCTACACGTCCGAGACGAAAACATATTACGTCATCATCTAGGGATATTGAGCAGAAAGAACAAGGCCCCTTGTTCCGTTACAGGCCCGATTGGGACGATAAAAAATTAGCTTAGCTAATCTATTTTCAAGGGGTTGGATAACCGCAAGTTCTGCCCGGACAAAGCAGTCTTTCGCTATGTTAACATCATTGGGAGGTCCCTATAAACGTGTTTGCGCCGATAAAGAAATCAGCTTAGCTAAGACATTCTCAAAGTGTAAATACAACCCTCTAAACAGAGGCTCACATATAAGCACTTACTCTCTGTCTTACGTTACTTCAAAATGAAAAGTTGGACCACTTAAGACATGTTATCTTTAAATTTGGGAATCTGAACACAAAAACATAATTTCATAACATGATACACAGGTTCTGAGGTGAATGAATCATATTACCACAATTATAATTGCATTACAAAACTTACTTGTATATATAAGAAAGTATATATATATATATATATATATATATATATATATATATATATATATATATATAGATAATATATATAATTATATATATATATATATATATATATATATATATATATATAATAATATTATAATGTAAGTTTTGTAATGCAATTATAATTGTGGTAATATGATTAATTCACCTCAGAACCTGTGTATCATGTTATGAAATTATGTTTTTGTGTTCAGATTCCCAAATTTAAAGATAACATGTCTTAAGTGGTCCAACTTTTCATTTTGAAGTAACGTAAGACAGAGAGTAAGTGCTTATATGTGAGTCTCTGTTTAGAGGGTTGTATTTACACTTTGAGAATATCTTAGCTAAGCTGATTTCTTTATTGGCGCAAACATGTGCATAGGGACCTCCCATGGCGCATCGAGTCCTTTGAGAACCTGCCCTACAATGATGTTTAACATAGCGACAGACTGCTTTGTCCGAGCAGAACTTGCGGTTATCCAACCCCTTGAAAATAGATTAGCTAAGCTAATTTTTTATCGTCCCAATCGGGCCTGTAACGGAACAAGGGGCCTTGTTCTTTCTGCTCAATATCCCTATAGAGATGACGTAATATGTTTTCGTCTCGGACGTGTACGCTCAACTACCCCCATTCACCCTGATACGCATATTTACGCATATAAAAGATTCATTCGCTTTTGAGACGTAGCAGTGTGCGTTAGAGTGTAGCATTGCTCTCTCTCTCTCTCTCTCTCTCTGTCTCTCTGTCTCTCTCTCTCTCAAAATCTCTTTCTCGCGCTCGCTCGGTTGCGAGGCTGTTTCATTAACTTAACATAGCTCACATTAATTTTGTATTTGAGAAGGTCACTCAGTAACTGTCTTAATGTATGTGTTGTTTATGGAATCTGAACATAGTATTATTTCTATTGGTTTTGTGAAGGCGCCCACGAAAGTGCAAAGGTGTGTAACAGGCCTTTAAGCTGCAGCTGCATAAACAGGTATTTTTACAAATGCTTTGAAGTGCACTTCAAGGTTTTATTTTACCATTGGATAAAATTATCATTTTAAATACATTTTTCTTTTGCTTTGTTCTTCTGACATATCCATTTTTATATGCTTAATGTTTGTACTGTCAATGCTTTAATTGTTTTCATATTATGCATTATGTTGTTGCATTGTCTTTATTTTGTTTAATTAGTTTGAATAATATTCTATTATGTAATTGTTGGAATTTAACACTTGCAAATTAATTTGTAGTTAATTGAATTTCATTTCAAATTTAATTATTGCTTTATGATTTAATTTAATTAATTTTCTTGATAAACTTTGATTTAATTTTGCTTAATAATTAATTCAAGAATTAATTAAACTTCTGTTTTCAAGTAATAACAATTTCCCTGAGATTGTGAATTTCACTTATAAATTTTGAATTTAGAAATAAAGAAATGTGGATTTAAAATTTATATGAGCATTTCATTTTAACCATCAGTATTACATTTTATTTTTGTTTAGGTAGAAATATAGTGATAATTGTGACGTTTCCCACAGATAAAACAGAATCAGGGAGATAGTTAGATTTGAAATTGCAGGAGTGATGCCCTTTGATTAAGATTACCTCACACCTATTTTAATGAACTTAGGCTGATTGTTTTCTTGACTGTTCAGTTATAATAGGGATCACTATCACCTTTAGAGTATTCAGTCGTTTAGTATTTGTGATGAAGGGTCAGGTGTCTGGCTGTAATAACCAGTACTTGAACAAACTGTGCCCTTACTACAAAGGGTGTCCCAGACCCAGGAATAAAAGGGACTCTTGTACTAGCAAGTACAAATGGTAAGTGTAGTAACCAGATACTTGGCAATTTGGGTTAAC
Organism: Macrobrachium nipponense; assembly: GCF_015104395.2. Classification (NCBI taxonomy): domain Eukaryota; kingdom Metazoa; phylum Arthropoda; class Malacostraca; order Decapoda; family Palaemonidae; genus Macrobrachium; species Macrobrachium nipponense. The sequence goes on from NC_061108.1 coordinate 96,503,253, forward strand.
AAATATTAATGGTGTCCAGACACAGATCTTTGACTATTTCGTGCGCCAAGTATTAATGGTATCCAGACCCAGATACTCTAGGCCACTTCGTCACAATATATATATATATATATACATACACACACATATATAGGCTGTAATTATTCCACTCATTCTCAATTTTCTCCTTGAGAATAAGACAAGTGGACCATTTTGACACCCACATCCATCTGATCCGGTGTTCCCGAGGATGGAAGTCAATTCGGGCCAAGCCCCACCGAACTCCTACTCCTCTTCTGACGACGAAAGGTCTCGAGTGGGCGTCAAATGGGAGAGGCTGTTGTTAGAACACGCACCTCTACACAGCTCGACTGGTGAGATTTGAATGCCCACAATAAATGAATTAATAAAATTAATTATTATAAAAAAAAAGTATAAAAATAAATAAATTTAAATAATATAAATAATGATAATAATACAAGATCCCTGAAAAGGAATCTGGAAAAACTAGAGGCTGAAGTAGCTCCAGGACTCATGCAGAAGAGTGTGCTCCTAGAAGCAGCGCACATAGTAAGAAAAGTGATGGCTCCTAAGGAAACCCACACTATAAATACCACCCAGTCGAATTGGAGGACTGTGATAGACCAAAATAAATAAATAAATAAAATAAATAATAATAATAATAATAATAATAATAATAATAATAATAATAATAATAATAATAATAATAATAATAATAATGGCTACGACCATGAAATCTGCAGAATTTAGATTTCAACTTCATCAAATTCCCTCTGATGCCTACACTGTATTGCACTACTAACATTAGTTAGATAAAAGGTCAAACAGCAACTGAGTAAAAAGAGATACATGTTATCTTCAGCTAAACCACCAACATAAACTAACTCCCGAGTATCTCGAAGTTTCTGAAAACCAGCAGAAGGAATAAAGATTCTCCAAATGAACATCCACACAAGCCTTAAGATCACGAGGATACTGGTAAGTACCCCGTAGTAGTGCATGAGATGACCTGATTTTAAATTCTCCCCGATGCACTGTCGCTGATTAGTTAAAAAAAAGTCACATGTATATTTATCTCTCTCTCTCACGTATCTGAAGTACCCCTTGAACCTTCCTCTACATGTGACTAGTACAAGAAGCTAATTGTTAATGAAAAGTGTGGGCTAGCCAGCGTTCTGGTGATCATTATGTTCAAAACGCAGTTACAATGAATGAACGAACCGCGTAGAGCACAATTTTTGTGTGTGGAAATTGACAAATAAAGAACAAAGAATACCGCAAATGGAAAAAAAAAAATCCGTAAAAAACAGACAATTGTATACACTGATGAATAAGTCTAGAAATCACCGAAAACCTAAAAAAAATAAAAATAAAAACACAAGTAAGTTTTTATACTTAAAAAAACGTGCAAAAAACAAACAAATAAATAATGACAAGTACAGCACATGAAATACTTGAAAATCCATGATAACGGCGACTAATGAGGTTTTTCTATTAATAAACCTCCGACCAATGAGCTAATGTAACGTATTGTAACTTTTAACATCACCGTATCGTTATCTAGACTGATAAAGCCGCTATTGCTCATTTTTACCGGAGTAACGACGCCAGTGAAACCACGTTGCCAACAGACCTGATAAAAACATTCCGTGGTATATATCAATCTGGATTTAACGACTTTAGTGCATGATATCAATATTGTAAACACATTAGTCTTTATTATCTAATCTCCTTCTAATGATAAACAACTGCATATGCACATCATACAAAAACATATAGACGTATGTACAGTACAAATAAACACATTCACACGTAAGTATATATATATAAGTCCAGTCTTTTTTGTATCAGATCCTTAAAGGTATAAGTTCGAACTTGGCCGGTGCATATGCACTATGATATCATTTATAAATTTATAATTCTCTTTGGGTGTGAGTTATTCTCAAGGCAAATTTCGTGACTTAACATCAAATAGTATAAAAATAATCCCGTGTGAATTTGTGACCACAGTCTATTCTGTTTGACTTGGAGATACTTTTCTCCCTAATTGAGAAAACCAACAGATTATATTAGGTAAATCTACTGTGACTAATACATCTTTTTTTTTCAGTCCCTCTTCGTACTAGGTGCGTACAGATCAAAGATTAGTCCTATTAAGGGAGAAGATCGCTGATTGATAAAAATCAACCAAAGGAAACCTATAAAACGTGTGTGTGTGTGTGAGTGAGTGTGTGTGTGAGATTGTGAGATGAGAGAGAGTGAGTAGATGAGTAGAGAGAGATGAGAAGAGAGAGAGAGAGAGAGAGAGAGAGAGAGAGAGAGAGAGAGAGGTGCCAAGGCTAACACATTACCAATTTGCTCATCTATGAAAATATCACAATAGAGATATTGTAATGCTGGCAGATTACCGTCCACTTTAACTGCCTATATCTGACGCATTATGGACTATCCCTATTCAAGCCTCAATGTGTTAACCAATACAACGTCACCAAACTACTGCAATCTATTTATTTTCCTCCTACACATGAGGCTTTCTCATAATGCACCGTCAATTCCTGCTTACAATTATAATAAAGAAGGATACATTAACCATAGCATAACTGAGATGGCAGACGGGAGAGGCCTAGTAGGCCTAAGCAATACAGCTCTCACGCGAAGACCTTGACTTCGTCCTCAGCCGAATCGATAGAGAGCCGTCCGCAAGTTTCAAATATTTTCGTTGGTTTTTCAGAGTAGTTTATCGCTGTCATTTCAACCAATAACAGACTTCAATCTAGACATGGGAATGAATAATGGATGAAAAATTGTCTGTTATATAGAAAATTACGGTAATAATTCATTACCCCACAGCTGCATATTACTAAAGGTAGAAATTTCGGAATAAACAATCACGTACGGAGCTCCCAGACTGGTAATGGATAAGCGTTTGTGTTGACTGCATGCAGATGCCTACAGGCCATGAGCATATGTATTTATGTATTTTTGTGTGTCTACATACACGTAATACATGTAATACATCATATAACATAATATAAATCACAAATTCTTGGTAATTTGTATTTTTTCCTAGCGATACTTACCTCGAAACCATTTCATAGGAGATTCCCGGATGTCGATCCGGGTCCGACCAGAAAATTCTGGTTATATGCCGCACCCAGGTCAGGCCTATGCCCCAGGGGTCGAAGACCAAGCCATCCTAATGACCTATAGTCAGTCCTTCTTACTCCACTCCGAGGTGTCTCCCTAAGCTTCCGCGGGGCTGGAAGGGCGGGATTCTAATTCCATGGTTCGAGGTAAGTATCGCTAGGAAAAATACAAATTACCAAGAATTTGTGATTTGTTCCGATGCGAGATACTTACCTCGAACCATTTCATAGGAGACTTACCCCTTAGGAGGAGGGCGAAGGTTAGGGGAGGGAACGGCCCCCAAAGGTGATAGGTCAGAGGAGGGGCGACTGCTCCCCTTAGAACTCAACCCAGCCCGTTATCGTGGGTGGTTGGTTAGGAGGGGTGCAAGGCAAGCCTGGTGCGGGTATAACCAAACCTTGACATGTAAAACTGTGGTTTGTACTGAGAACCATACGCACTCCTGCGTATCTTACCTGAGTATCCTGGATTCCTCGCTCCAACCAAAGGCCAGGATAACAAGGATAAGGATTAGGGGGGATTTGAGGAAAAACCACACACACTCACATACACTCAATACACACCGGCCCGTCCACTCAAGAAGATTGGAGAGGGGACCTAGACCTGTTGCTGGCCTGCCACCACGGGGCCAATCTCAAAGGCGTCGAGCGACCTTCTCGTGCAGTCTTTTAGATAGTGGGCTGTGAATGTCGAACTATGCCTATTCCAGACTCCTGCCCTCAGGACCTGGTCCCCTGCCATGTTCTTTGAGAATGAGAGGGACACCCCATTCCCCTGATGTCATGGGGCTTGGCTCCCTCTGGAGGGGAAAGGCCCCCCTTCTCGTAGGCTCTCCGGATGGTTTCTCTCAGCCAAAAGGAGATGGTGTTTTTCGAGGCTGCCTTCTTCACCCTTCCCGTGGTGACGAAGAGATTCTTTACCTCCGGCCTGAACCGGGCTGTTCTTTCCATGTACTTCCGAACTGCCCTCACCGGACAAAGGAGGAGATCCTTAGGCTGGTCCGATTTCGGGAGGGCAGGGATGGAAAACTCCACGAACCTGAGATCCGAGCTCGAGGGGTTCTGATTCTTAGCCACGAAGGAGGGGACAAACCTGAATGAGAGTTCCTTCCATCCCCTCGTGTGGGTCACTACATACGAGAGGCCGTGGAGCTCCCCCACCCTCTTCGTGGAGGCCAGGGCTAGCAGAAACACTGTCTTGAGGGTCAGCTCCCTATCCAGGATGTCCTTGAGCGGCTCGAACGGGGGCTTCCTCAGGGAATCTAAAACTATTGCAACATCCCAGCGGGGAACCAAGCCAGCGCTGGGAGGGCACTTCTGCTCAAAGCTCCTTATGAGCAAGGACAGAGGCTTCGAGTTCCCCAGATCCAGCCCTTTCAGGGAGAAGACCTGGCTCAATGCGGACCTGGCTCCTTTGACTGCTGGAATTGACAGGCCCTTGTCCAACCTCAGGTAGGTCAAGTCAAGAATTCTGCGATGTCTGGGATCTTCGCTCGGAGAGGTTCCAGGTTACGCTTTCTACACCAGGCCCCAAAAACCTTCCACTTTGCCTGGTAGATGTTAGCGGAGGATTCCCTCAAGTAACTGGACATGTGAGAAGCCACCCTCCCAGAAAACCCTCTCCTATTTAACAGCCGCTCGATAGTCTCCAGCCGTGAAGGGAGAGGGCTGGAATGTTCCTGTGGAACCTCTCGAAGTGGGGCTGTCTTAACAGGTCTGGCCTGGGGGGCAGCTCCCAAGGAGGATGAGAGGCCAACTCTAGAAGGTCCGGGAACCACTCCCTGTCCGGCAACCAAGGCGCCACCAACGTCAGGGCCGCCTTTCGCCTTTCTTAGATGGTTGAGGACCTGCCTGAGGACTGCAAAGGGAGGGAAAGCGTACATGTCCAGGCCGCCCTCCCACGGGTGCTGGAACGCATCCTCCCAAAACGCGGCTGGGTCCGGCACCGGGGAGCAGTACACCGGCAGTTTCTGTTTGGTGTTTAGCCTCGTAGCAAACAGGTCCAGGGATGGGGAGCCCCACTTCCCTATTAGTTCCCTCGCTACTTCGGGGTGTAGGGACCATTCGGATCCCACCACCTGACCCCATCTGCTGAGGCCTGTCCGGCGACTACGTTTTTCTTGCCGGGAATGAATCTTGCCGTCAAGGAGGTCCCAAGGGCTTCGGTTTGGCTCAAGATCTCCTCCGTCAATCCGCAGAGATCCCTTGATCTCAGGCCTCCTTGCTTCTTGACGTAGGCGACCACTGTGGCATTGTCGCACATCAGACACACCGAGTGTTCCTCCCCGCACTGCTCCTTGAATGCTTCCAGGGCATGCTTTCTGCCAAGAGCTCCAGTTTGTTTATGTGGAAGGTGCTCTGCTCTTGCGACCATATCCCCCCGCACTGAGAGGGAATTCAGGTGGGCCCCCAGCCTACCTTCGACGCGTCCGTAAACAGGAGCATCTCCGGGGGCACTGACCCGAGGGGCACACCCCGACGAGAGTTTGCAGGATTCAGCCACCAACCGAGGGCCTTCCTTGCTGCCAGTGAGATGGAAAACCGGCTTTTGTTGAGGTGTTTCCTCCTTCTGGGGACCCACCCTACTTTCAGGTCCCATTGTAGTGGCCTTAATCATCAGGCCTTCCCTGGGGGACTAGTTTTTCCAGGGAGACCAGGTGGCCTAAAAGCCTTTGGCCACTCCTTTGCCGGTTCTTCGCGGGGGGTGGCACCTTAGGAAGTTGCAGGCAATTTTTCGGAGGTTGCCAGCCTGTCCCCCCCGAGGGGAAAAGGCTCGCCCCCACTTCCGTATCCAATTCCATCCCAGGTACACCATCCTGGTGGAGGGAGCTAGAAGGGACTTCTCCCAGTTCACCATGATTCCCAGGGTTTTGCAGAATGCCAGGAGGGGCGTCTCTCTGTTCTATCAAGCGCTCCTTTGAGGAGGAAAGGAGTAGCCAGTCGCTAGGTAACCTGAGAACGGCGTATACCCCTCTTGTGGGCCCAAGACGACACCAGGGAGAACACCCTCGTGAACACTTGCGGGGCCGTTGCCAGTCCGAAGCAGAGTGACTTGAAACTGGAAGGTCCGGTCCTCCCAACTTATGCGAAGGTATTTGCCTGGAGGACGGGTGTACCGGGATCTGGAAGTAGGCGTCTTTGAGATCCAGGGACATCATGAAATCCCCTTGCCTCACGGAAGCCAGCACCGAGCGTGGTGTTTCCATCTTTGAAAGGGCGTCCTTTCTAGGATGAATGAGTTGAGGGACCGAAAGGTCTATGACCGGTCGCCACCCCCCTGACGATTCTCCACCAGGAAAAGTCGACTGAAGAACCCCGGCGGGAGCGATCCACCACCTGCTGGAGGGCTCCCTTCGTCCAGCAGTGCCCGAACTTCTAGCCTTAGGGCCTCCCCTGTGCACAGGGGTTCCGGGGCTGAAGAGGCCAGATTGGGCCTGGCTTCCCCTGTCAAGGGAGGCTTCTGGTCTAGGAAGGGGATTCGGTAAACCGTCCCTGAGGACCTGGACTGTCCAGGGCTCGGCTCCGAGATCCTCCCAGTTCTGCCAACAGCTCGAGAGGCAACCCCCCACCGGTGGCGAAAGACTCGGTAGAGGGCCTCGACTCCTACTTCCTCCTAGGGAAGCGGTTGTTACGACCCCTCCTGGAAGAAGTAGGGTGTCTGGGCCTGAAGGGAAGGTGCCTGGGAAGGAGGGAGGGTCTGGGGGAGGGCTGAGTTCCCTGGTCTCTCCAGTTCCGCAGGGGTGATTCCGTGGGGGGAGCCGAGAGGTGTTCCTATTATGAGGTTTCGGCCGCTCACTAGGTCTTTTCGGCACCGACTGACGTAGGGGAGGGGCCCTATAAAACGATTGGGCCTTGGCTGGCCTTCCTCCCCCGTTCCACAGACTCCTCCACTAGCTTCTCCGGAAAAGAGAGCGCAGCACTCCTTCCACTGGGGGCGTTTTCGAAGGGTCCTTAGTTCCCTCTCAGGAATGCTCCTAGGGAGTTTGGCCAGCACAGAGCCCTCCTCCTCAAGATCCAGTTCGCCCAGGACGAGACCAGTTGGGTCGTGAGGAAGGCCCAAGGACTTACCCCCCGACAAAATTAGTTCTTTGAATTGGGCAAGAGAGGCCTCGTCCCTCAAGTCGTGGAGGGTGGGGAACCTGGCTACCGCCCCCGGACCACAGATCTAACCAAGAAGCCACATGAATCGAGGTCCACGCTGTGACTTCCATAGCCATAGCCTCCTGGTGAGAGAAGGAGACTAGTCCCGACGTGAGCCTCTCTTCCGAGAGTCCGGGGCGCTAGGGCTGCCAAGTTACCTTCCACGGATTTGGGGAGGAGAGGGGCACCATCCCGGGCCATATAGCCTCCTCTGACTCGGCTTAGACGCTGGGGAGTAGTCTAGCCGAGGAGTGCCAACGCAAGGAGTTACTGGAGCCTGCAATGAGTTTTTCCACCACCGTCAGGGCCTTCTCCGTATTGGTGGACCTAGGGAGGCTGAGAGAGGGCTTGGGTTCCTCTGGATCCCTGAACAGAAAGTCCACCGCCATGGATCTGTTGTCCTCTACCGTCGGGGCTGGCTCCTCTAGCGGTTCATGGACCTAATCAGAGAGAGGACTCTCCTGAAAGCAGAACCTTCATCCACTGGACCCAATTCCTCCAGGTCATTCTGGAGTACCTCCTGGATAAGGGTCTCTTCCTCGGCGTCCCGCGACGGAGGAGAGGCCCCAGACCCTAGCTGGAGGAAGCTGGAGAAGCTCCCCGGAGAGGGGCTCCTAAACCCAGTTGCACACCGGTCTCCTGCGAGGGGGGATGCCCCGAACGCCTGCCCGGCCCATCCCGAGGAGGTACTCATACCTGAGATGCGGTGGAGGGGCTCTGCACCCCCTAAGGAGGTATCGGCTCTAGGCTCCATCCGCGAAGGCGACCAATCGTGTGGGAACACGGAAGAAGGGAGCCCGCGGTCATGGAGGCCAACCCTATGGCTGACGAGACCGAGGCAGGATCCACGGGGACGACCGAGAGGGTAGGGAGGGGAGACGGCTGGGGGAACCCCCCATGAGAGACCTTCCTGGGGGCCAATGGTGGGGGCACCCTCGGGGAAGGAGAGAACGCCTCCGCCCCTGGGGGGAGATGTCCCGACGCCTGTCACTCCCTCTACGATCCCGGCTACGATGATGAGAGCGGGAAGAGCCGCTCGAGGACGAGGAGTTAACTACGTCTGCCTGCGTCTCCCATGACGGCGCCTCTTCTTGGAGGAGCGTCTCCTCCTACGGGAGGATCTCTTTTCCCCCCTTGAGTAGTAACTTGAAGAACTCCTCTCCCCTGACGAATCCCGACGTCTCTTGCTTCTCCTCCGGCGACTCCCATCGCGGGGAACGCGAGGAGGCGTTTCGGCCGCGTCGGGGACACCTCTATCACATCGGACCGCCCCTGAAGGCCGCCCTCAAGGCCATTCCCGGCTCCTCCTGTACCCCTAGACGGGAAGCCCCAGGACGGGAATGCATCGTCCTTCACTGGGGATCTGCCCGGAGTACGAGGGGGAAAGACATCCCCAACGGCAGAAAAGGGAAAAGGGTTGGAGCCGGGTGGTTGGGTGGATCCGTGACCGGGTAAACCGGTGGCGGGTCCGGCCGCGAGCGGCTGAGACTCCGTCTGAGAGCGGGAGGGGCCGCAGCGAGGCGAGCTGTAGCGGGGAGAGCCGTAGACGAAGCGGGGAGAGCCGTAGACGAAGCGGGGAGAGCCGAAGCGGGAAGCTCCGCAGAGGGGAGGGACGGGTCCCCCCCTGCACCGATGCCAAGAGAGAGGACCAGGACGGGGAGCCCTGGAGCTGCAACCGCGACCAGCAGTCCCTCAGCACCGCGGAAGCTCCGGTACCACCTGTTGGGGAAACGACTCATCGGGACCCCCCCTGGGGGGAGACCCAGGCAACGGACTCACCTAGGCCCCCTCGCTGGGAGGGGGCAGAGAAAGAACCTGTAGCAAGGCGGGAGACTTCCTCTCCGACGATACCGAAGGAGAAGGGGCGCCGCCGTCTCTGCTGCTGCTCTCACTCCTCGATCCCCGCGAAATCTTCGCCGAAGAAGATTTAGACTTCTTTTTCTTCTTAGTGGAAGCCAAATCCCACTGATACGATGGCCAAGAAATGCACTCCAAGCACGTGTGTCTTTAGAGCAAGCGCCCCCCCTACACGAATTACACAAAGAATGAGGATCAATCAGAGGGGGCGAGAGAAAAAGCTCCACAAGCCCCGTCCTTCAGGACCTGGGGCAACGAACGTTGAGGCTGTCCGAGGCCGACATCGCACAAAAAACACGATACACGCACACAAAGCACACACAGGACAAAGGATAAGGGCCGGACACCGGACGAGCAGGGGGCGTATTCCACGCTCCTGCGACCAGAGAAGGACTGACTATAGGTCATTAGGATGGCTTGGTCTTCGACCCCTGGGGCATAGGCCTGACCTGGGTGCGGCATATAACCAGAATTTTCTGGTCGGACCCGGATCGACATCCGGGAATCTCCTATGAAATGTTTCGAGGTAAGTATCTCGCATCGGAACAAACTTCCAGCTACACCAAAACCCTCTGTTAGCCTTCATGAGCATCGGGATAAAATACAAGTCTGAAACTAAGAAAAAATGTCATTTCAGTGTAGAGACCGCATTATGCAAATTAACACAACGCGCTGAGAACGACCTTGCCGTCGATTTTTTTTTTTTTTTTGCTTTCTAATGCTTCCCCAGTTTATTTACAGGCCTTGGTAATTCTTTCCCCAGTATATTTACGTGCCTTTGTCTTCCTTTCCCCAGTTTATTTACAAGTCTTCGCCTTTATTTTCAGTTTATCTGAACAAAGTTTCCATCTCATTGTAGCTCACAATTTAACAATACTTCCATTCCTTGTTTTTCTCTACTTCAACATGTCGAAAATTATTCAATTTTCTGTTTTGTTTTAAATGTATCTGACTATACAGCACTCGGTGTCACCTACGACTTCAATCTGTCCTCTCGCAACAAACGCCTTCTAATGCATCCTGGTGCCTAGGTAACCGTTCCCAAGGCTCCCACACATCTTAGACAATGCCACGGTCTAGACCTAGACCGTGGACGATGCTGCATGCTTCAGGTCGCCTTCTTCAGCCACAGCCGGAATCGTGTTTTCCTGTCTGAAAGTCAACAGCTTCCTGTGATTTATCTTCAGACAAGACATGGCAAAATGCCGGCTTCCCTTGTCCCATCAATGGTAATTATCGTCTAGGTTATCGTACAAAACATCCCGTTTGGTCATCTACAGTGGGCTCTAAAATTAGGGGGCATCACAGAACTACTTAACAAAGTGTCAGTGTCGATATCCCGTTTATGAGCAGCAATGTTACAGCCTGTACTGGCGGTCTTTCATCTTTATTTATTTATTTATTTATTTTTTTACCACTGAATCTTGGAACAGCCTTAAAATGGGATCTCCTGTGATCCCATTTGGTGCGGCGCCTTGCACTATTCCCTTGATTTTTCGGTTATATCTAATCCTGTGTATGAGCACACGCATTACATTTTCTGTTATTTTAAAGTGTTATTCTCTTTATCCCCGTTTCACATTAATGGGCATTCTATTCATTCATTATAAAGCTGCTTGAAAATGAATGGCCTTTTCAGCTGCGGATATTCTAGATGAATTGTCTATGAAATAAAACTAATAATAATAATAAAACTAATTAATAATAATAATAATAATAATAATAATAATAATAATAATAATAATAATACGAAATTCTTGGTAACTGAACAAAGACATTTGAAAAAATTTCACTCCTCAGCCACGAATTATCTGAGAATGCTAACACTGTATTAAAAATGCTATATAAAACAAACAAAAAAGAAACTTGCAAGAAAAGAAAGATCAGAGGGAAATTCGACCATGACACGCTCCACCCGGCTAGACCCCCTTTCACTCACAGGCTTCGATACTCGGTCGAGTACGACTCCGGAGCCTTGATGCGGTACCTCGGCTGAAAAGCCGGGTAGCAACACACGGATTAGTTAAAGTCAAGCCCCAACCATCAATTCCCCCTCCCCCAGCCCACAAACCTCACCCCCTGTCTCAGAACTATTATCTCTTTATCATATTGGATTTAGCAATATTGAGCTTTATCGCAACATTAACCAAATTATTTTTTGTCAGTGACGAACTACTGTAAGAATGCGAGTGCAAAGAACGAAATAAACAAATAAGTATTCGGGCAGGAAAACCAAGAGAGAGAGAGAGAGAGAGAGAGAGAGAGAGAGAGAGAGAGAGAGAGAGATTGCCGACTCGTTGCATCACGAGAAACAACTCGCACGTTGCAATAGACGACGCCTTGTGCGTAACTGCACAAACTCGTGAGGTCTTCATATACACCCACTCATTCATGATTGCCTCTCTCCTCCCCACACCTAACCCCACGAGTATGCGCATGCGCATCTCAACATTACATCTCTAAATGACTCCCTATGGTTTCACACTCCCGTATCTAGGTCACGCCTACTGACTGCTAGCTTGTTCACGAAGTACTTCAAAAGACTACGCTATTTCCTAAACTTATGGTTTGGATTTTGGAGATATTTGTATATTGCTTATCACCTGTAAGTCAAAGACCTCAGTATCCCACCGATTAAGTCACAAAATCATTCAGAACATGCAGAAAATTTAACATAAGCAGTACTATACATGGGATGATGAGTATTTCGAGATTAAAGTGCTTGACAACTTGCTTACAGTTTCCCAACATATATCTTAGTCCCAACATTAATCGGAGTCCTTTGGACGATTCGAAATTTAGTTTCGTCAATTCGGTCGTTTAAATACAAACTACTAATATAATAATAAACTATATAAACATCAACAAGTTATGGTACCACCGTCAATCTTTCCGTTCATTAATTGATGTTCACAGGAAAACAACTAATATAAATGACATTAACCGTACATACTTCAAGAGTTACAATATCTTAATAGTTTCAATGCCGAAGCCAATTAAGAGCAACTATGAACACTAAGTTATACCGACGTTAGTGCTGTCATCCCAGCGTAAATAAGATGAATCATAGCGGAGAGCGCCTGGCCATGAGGTTGCTTTCTCCGAGCACAATCTCTCCCGACGCCCTTGAGGCGTTGTCACATTTCCTCTGTGTATGGCACATTTTCATGAGCACCAACTTCTTCCACATTGCCTCTACTTCAACTAGACTCATGCTTGTTGTTCTGCTTCCAAAACGAACTTCGATATGAGGAAATGTTCTCTGGTAAGTGACGGAGTCAACATTTCTGAAATTAACCGACGCCACCTAACCTAACTCCATTCGTTTCTTCCACCAAAACCCTCCGCCTTGGCCGTCCCCCTCGCCTATCCTAGTAAGCACCCAAACCATCCAGGATCATGTTCTCTCTGTTCTTCCTCTCTCTCTCTCTCCTCTCTCTCTCTCTCTCTCTCTCTCTCTCTCTCTCTCTCTCTCTTTTCTACTCCAGGTCGTTGCCACCGACCCCTTTCTCTTTTGCGAGGTTACGGTGCAGCGTAATTGCAAAGCCGGCAACTTGTTATCCAAGACCCTGGAAACAAAGAACTGTAGCAGTCCGCTTGCCTACGCAACTACGCAACAAAAATGAAAATACTGTACGGAACAACCAAAAGGGGAAACACTGAACAAGTCGGAAATATTGTAATTCGATGGAACAGACAGAGGATGATAAACCTCCTCGTGCCATTCCTAAACAACCAAACAGGGGAGTGATGTGACATCCTGCTGCCTTCTTGCTTAATATCATCATCTCTGCCATGTGAGAATGAAAATCGATCCGTATATCTGTTCCATTTGCTTTTAATCGATCTCTCCCTCCTCTCGCTCTTTGCATAACTTCGGACCCAATATCGAAAACTGGATGACGGCTTCCAAATTTCATATGCAAGTCTTTTTGTTGTTCTTGAACACACACACACACACACACACACACACACACATACGCCTGCCAACTATCCACATAATCAAACAAGAAAACCTATTTGATGAGCATTAGTGAAAGCTTAAATTTAAAAGTAGAACTGCAATAAAAGCAGAACCCATCACCTACCGGCATCCATGAACTCCGAATAACTAAAACTGATTTACAACCACCGTTTTCATAAAATTATCCATGAAGCTGCCAAAAAAATATGAATCTGCAGGCAAAAATAAACCAATCCCCAGACTAACATAACATAAATCACACTCCCTCGCGCTCTTACACACACACACACACACACACACACACACACACACACACACACACACACACACACACACACATATATATATATATATGACTGGTAAAAATGTTCTGTAACAACAGAATTCCATCTAATAAAAGGAGCCCATAAAAACACCAAAATATAGAGAGAAAAGTACTATATTTCAGAGACTGCTGTCTCCCTCTTCAGGTAGAGGAAATCTACCTGAAGAGGGAGACAGCAGTCTCTGAAATATAGTACCTTTCTCTCTATTTTTTGGTGTTTTATGGGCTCCTTTTATTATATATATATAATATATATATATATATATATATATATATACTATACTATAATATATATATATATATATATATATATATATATATATAAAAACAATAATACCAAAACTAACCTACAAAAGAATCAAATGAACGTAAACTTTGAGGCACTATTATTTCCGTAACTCTTTCATGCCAGTTTAAAAACATTGCTTCAAACGAACATTCTTAACAATTAATGCCTACGTTATGTTGATAATGTCCACGTCATTTCCTTCCTGTGCATAATCACCGTCGTTTTAATCATTGTCATTTTTCCTATTCGAATGTCTTTCTCTGGTCTTAGTGTACTACGTCAAGATTCTATGACTGATATGTTCACATCATTACTAAGGATTCACGCTAAACAAAGTGCAAATAGTATATGAAAGAGAGAGAGAGAGAGAGAGAGAGAGAGAGAGAGAGAGAGAGAGAGAGAGACGAGAGAGAGAGAGAGGAGGAGAGAGAGAGAGAGGATTGATCTCCATGAAGACACGGTATATCTTATACGAAGTTCCGATCCAATCATGAACTGTTTACTGAGAATCATGACATCAGTTCTCCGTAATAGGTTTCGATGCCCCAGATCAAGCTACAAAGATGATATGGTTCTGGAACGTTAAAACGATATGCTTAACGCACCGTGGTCTACCAGGACGACCATACAGAAATAATGTTCGACCACTGTAAAAAGTTTGGCTGCAAATGCCTATGTAGACACACACACACACACACACACACACACACACACACACACACATACAGAGAGAGAGAGAGAGAGAGGAGATGAGAGAGAGAGAGAGAGAGAGAGAGAGAGAGAGAGAGAGAGAGACTGTTCAGGTATAAAACCATTGGACTTTATACATGTCCGTTTTGGTGCAGACATATGGAGCGATAAATATTCGCACATACACATTACATATATATATATATATATATATATATATATATATATATATATATATATATATATATATGCACATTCAACACTGAGCAGTTTCTCCATAACAAACGACCGCGTCCAAGAAAACACAATGAACACTACCCATTGGCACAAGCTACCGGAGGTCATGTGCGCACAACTGTAACAAAAGCCGCATAAAGATCGAGTAAGACCAGGATATCACATTTTCTCTCATCCCACACTCCCAAGAAATCATTTAACATATAGCATACAGCAGCACTTTCTGAAGAGTATAACTGTCTCAGAATAATTAATTGCTCACGAATCACAAACACTAGCATTCTGAACATGAGTGAAAAAATTCAAAACAGGTCCATATGGTCTGTATAACTTCAGTTTTGAAAATCAAGTGCACCTTCCAAAACTGTATCATAAGATCTTAGACAGTCTCACATAACGGAGAACTTGTACGCAGGAATACTGGTATTTATTATCTTCGCCAGCTTCTTCTTTGAAGTCGTTATCATTTCCATCTACTCAATCTCTAAAGTCTGCAACGCGAGGGAATTTTCTATTTTTTTTTTTTATTTCGCTCCACAGTCTCCTTAGCTCACATCTCAATTCCATGCCTCATTATCGCAAGTATTGCATTCTCCTTTTTTATATATTCATTAACTAATGAATAAGCAGTATTTAACCATTCTGAGCCTGATGTAATCGTCATTGATGCCGAACAAGAACACTTCCAATAACGCCATTCATTAAATTCACATCGGATTGGCAAGGAGACAAAACGACGTTCCTCTCCAAATAACCACAATGCAGTATCATGGCATTCGTATTTTCTATCAATACCTTTTCCACTACTTTTCGTCCATTCAGGGAGGGAGTTGCAGAAGTCAAGCACTATCACTAACAGCATATATATATAATATAATAATCGTATGCTTCCTCTCCCGCTTACATAATCACTACTTAATCATATTCGCAAACGCCTGCTATGCTGAATATCGTCACCTGTTACCCTTCAACAACCACAAGAGAGTAGGCGATAGGCCATTCGGTTTCCCGATGAATCAAATTATGAATTCCACATCACAAGTGTCTTCATCGACACGTCCAATAAAAAGAATAAGTTTTAAAATTTAACACGCGTCTAAACATTCATCAGTGGTTATACTCCGAAAACAACTTGCATGTGCCGTTTTTTTCTTACTTAAATAGTAAACTGTTTACTACTGGGCAACTCAAGCTACTTAATTCAGCATAACTATTATGGGTAAGGGTTATGTGGTTCGTCGAGCTATAACGACAGACAAAATGGCGCAGAAAAAATTAGGCCTAAGAAGAATGTGGGTCGATGCCAACATTAGGCCTAGCAGGCTTTCCACTTGCTCTATCAATGTATTGCAGATGAATTAAATATTTTCCTCTATTGTTCATTTTATTTCATCACCCATAGTAGATGATTAAAAAGTCAGTTTCATATTAGTGCACAACTTATTAAAACAATGGAGTCTTTACAACATCATACAATATTACCGACGTAACATATGACAAAATGTATATTATTCCTTTAATATGTAATATAATTGCATCCGCAAAATTTCTGACATGAATCCGTATTGATGGTAACAGCTAATAACCGCAATAGCAGTATCAGCATTGTATTACCTCAAATACATCAGCTGACTAAACCAACCGATCAGAACTAAATAATAATCACAAAATCCATGATTATAAACGTTAAATGTGGCAAAAGGAGCAACAGAGAAAGTTACACTTCCCTCAGACATAACCAAGGTACCGTATAATATCAACAAAAGGTCAAATTAGTCACAAACCATGGCACGCCTACCTCCTCACATGGACAATACCTGCCACGGACACGAGCAAACTACAACCCGGTCCCCTCCCCAACACGTATCTCTGGCTAAGCGATGCACACCGCGCTAAATTATCAAGAAATTTTCCTCTTTAAACGATTTTTATTTCCTACGAATCTAATACGACATACTACACTCAAGGGTGCGTTTGATACACAGTCCTGCTATGGAACACAAAATGATGACTTCAATGAAGATAACAAAGATAAAGGGGACCAAAGATGCTATTCAATAGACCTAACTTCCTTCCTTCCACACACACACACACACACACATACAGAGAGAGAGAGAGAGAGAGAGAGAGAGAGAGAGGAGAGGGAGAGAGAGGGAGCGAGAGAGAGAGAGAAGAGGAGAGAAGGGTGACAGGAGAAGGAGGGGAGAAGGGACAACAGAGAGAGAGAGAGAGAGAGAGAGAGAGAGAGACTACCCGCTGTCTTGCAAGATTCAGTCACAACAGATGACCTATCAGAATAAAAGCTAAAATCGAGTTGATCACCTTTGATGTACTACTGCAATAACTTAAACAAGCAAGCACCCCATTATTTGTAGAGTAATGGTATCTTTACTTCTCTTACAAAACTACATGAAAAATTTAAATGACCTTTTGCAGTCTCAAAATTTAATCCCCGACGAACAGATGACTTTTTCAAGGGGTTGTCATAATGAAGTTGGTTTGAGGAAAAGCTTTTCTCTTCTATTGACAAAAAAACCTTCCAACATTTTCCAAAAGCCTCATGTTAAAGACTGACTTTTCACTAACTGTACTCTAAACCCTGGTGCACTCACCGTTATATTTCGCAAGCCTTTTCCCCCCAACCCCTTTTTAATTCAACGAAATTTACAAGAAGCTATTCCGTACACTCCAGTACATAGGACAACGTTTTCAATATCTCTCAAACTTAAGATGTAAAATGTTACTTTCAATTTTCTTTTCGAC
The DNA here is from genome assembly GCF_015104395.2 of Macrobrachium nipponense. Lineage (NCBI taxonomy): Eukaryota > Metazoa > Arthropoda > Malacostraca > Decapoda > Palaemonidae > Macrobrachium > Macrobrachium nipponense. The sequence goes on from NC_061108.1 coordinate 96,520,664, forward strand.
TGTCCGGAAGTTTGTGACATATTATATAGCCTTATACAAAACTGCTACAAAATATCCTCTGAATTACCAATCGCAATATTCTTAATAATAAACATTTACATACCCTGAAACAATAAAACCGGTTCTACGATATCAAGAGGCGTATGTGGACAGGCAACTTTTTCTAGTTCACACTAGTCGCACTGGGGTTGGGGAAGGGAAGGCGAATGCTAATCGTAAATATTTTATTTCCCCGGATAACTACACGATAAAATACGAAAGGTGAATAAACCCTGGGGAAACAGAGCACACCAAGAATGACTGAATTTTTTCATCCTTAAAAATAAAAAAGCAAATATTCTTTGACGATCTCACACGGGTCACTGTATGAAACCTTAGAGCTGTGAGAACAGTATGCCTCCGTGGTAACAAGGTCAATTGGATCAGAATTGTGGATAAAACTAGGCACAAAGAAAGTAAAACTTGGCACAAGGAAAGGAGTCTCAAAATGGCAACAGTCTAAGATACATTATGTATGATACTTCTTCCAATAATCTACACAAGTTTACATCATCACAAAAATATAAAAACTCCTAGTAGTCATCATATATGTTTCTTAATCTAGCTTAATACTCTTAATACTATTACTTCTAATGATGTCTGATGATAAAATATTTCACACTTAGAGTTACAGCCAGTACTCTTATCGTTTATTACAATATTTCAGATTTTATTAAACTCAATTCGAAAAGCTGGAAAATTTCAAAGCGGCTACCTCATCTTTGAAAATTAAGCAATAATTTGGAAAAAAAAATCTTCATTTAAATCCTCTCTCAGTTTTATCGCCGTTATTTTAATTTTAATGCACAAGCGAAACATAACTAGCCGACGCCTTCGAGCTTCCATCTCATGAACTACGCATTAACGTAAAGAAAACGGGTTAACAGGATGGAGGGGGAAGGGTCGGAGTTGTTCTCAAGGGGCAGAATGCAAACCTGTATAAAAAATACGCAGTAGTCACTGTCAAGTGGTTCTGGATGATGATTCTGCCTTCTTGAACGTATTAGGTGTTTCTTACATTAGTAAACCGACTCTCTCTCTCTCTCTCTCTCTCTCTCTCTCTCTCTCTCTCTCTCCTCAACGCGCAAGTGGTAGTTAGTTCAGCTCACATCTGAAAGGGCATTGTTTAGTGTTCGATAGTTAACAACACTCACAAATACAACTAATTACCCAAAACACAAATCGAGCAACGAATGTTGCATAATCTGAAATCCGGCTTAGTTTTGCTGAAAGAAAAAAGTTAATGTTCCGCCCCAAACGCAAGAAAATACCGGAGCAGAACAAACCAGCCGTAAGATTTCTGTGGCGTTATATGTAAACATTATATACACGACGGCTGCTAAGGAACGATAGCCTGTGCCAGCACAAGGCTGGTTGACATTACATGACAGATTATAGCCATCTATGCCGATCAGAGACTTGCCTTGCTGAAATTTTCTAAAATAATCCAAAATGTAACTCTGTAACCCTGATAATATACATGCAACAAATAAAGAATACAATCTAACAAAATACATAGTCTAAGCAAACATGGTGACTTCGAAGCAGCACAATGCACAGTCAATTTCAAAAGCCCTTACATTGACGTAGAAACGACAATTTAATGTCGACCGTACATAGTATATAGTATATGAAAGAAAAGCCCAGCACTGACCAGGAGAACTCTGAATGTTAACCAATAAACACTCTCTATCTCTCCTCCCAGAGGCCCCTCTGCTCTCTCTCTCACTTCCTCTCTCTCTCTCTCTCCCTCCTCCCAGACTCCCTCTCCTCCTCTCTCTAACTTCCTCTCCCTTCCCTGTTAAGATAGTTGCTTCAGTTACATTGCTCCGCATTTTTTACAGCTTACATTTCACCAATTCTCAACACCGTCCCCCCCCTCCCCCCGATTCCTATTGGGGCTGAACTTGGACTTGATGGGCATCGAGAATATCTTTTCATCCCAATGACCTTAAAAACTATTGATTAGGAACTAATAATTTTTTACATTTTCTTTTTTACCCCTTCTCGACCCCCTTCCTATCGGGGCTAAACTTGGACTTGAAGGGCATCAGGAACGTCACTTTTCATCTCTGCTACCTCTACAACTTTGGATTTGAAACCAATATCTGTCGTTTTCCCTTATTTTTACTTGTCACACACCCTTCCCACCCCTTGTCACCCCCAACCCCCTTCATAGCTGACCTTGGACTTGTAGGGGCATCAGGATTGTCGCAATTTTTCTCAGCAACCTAGAAAACTATGGATTAGACACTTACATCTGTTGTTTAAAGCAATTTTTAATTTCACTCCCTTCCCACATCCCCATCCCTTTACCCAACCAATGATCCGATTTTAATCCTGTTTCCACCATGACCTTCCCGTTTTGATATTCACTTTTATTTAAAATCACCAAAATCAGTCAAGAAATGTGGAGTTGTATATCGTTCATACAAACAAACATTTCCTAGTTTATATCGATACTATATAGTATATGTATGTATATATATATACATAAATATTTCATAAAAAGCTTTGTCAAATACTAAAGAAACGAAGAAAGAAGGAAGAAGAAAACGAAAGGGAAAAATCAATCCCTGTTGGCAATGCATTAACGGCCAGCCAGCGAAGGGCAATTAGGGCGATTGGCTTTCCCATTAACTGTCGTGAGGATACCAATGTTCTTGATTAAAAAATTAAATACTCAATAAAAGAAAAAAAAATTCCATGCTGCGATTTAATAATTTTTTATTTTCTTCCCTATATTAGAACTCTTCGAAAACAAAGAAAAACTGCAAAATTCGGGGCAACCATGTAACCCATACACCAACAACCGCCCCCACCTTCCCTCCCCTTCTCTAGCCCGAGCAGACACAAACATGTATGTGGCGCGACCAACTGGTAAAGTCGTTGAACATTCTTTGCAGCAGTTTTTAGGCATTGTCACACCACCTCATCACATAGTTATCAGTTGGATAAAAATAAATTCGATATGTATCAAGTCCATTAATTAACATTTCATGGAATGGAAAACGTTACTACCTATAATGAAAAATGTTTCCAAAACAGCAAAGATTTAAATAAAGATAAAGTTTCTCCTTAAGTATGGATTTTAAGTTCAAGACCACCTGCTTTTTCTATACACATAGTTATCTTAAGTTATACAATAAAACAAATCCTACCTTCTGAGTTTACATGTACGTAATATACATTTAGTACATGAAACACATTCTGTCATTCATGCACACAATCTGTGCATAGGCTAGTTATGAGACATGAAATGAAATATAAATTTACAAGAAAATGGGTAAAAGACTGGAATGCTTACAATGTGTACAAAAGGCTTTAATCACTTTCACAAGTCCATATTAAAACTATGCTATTACATTTTTTCATGCTAGAACGTTAACAAATCTTCAGGACAACTAATACTCAACATACTACAGTTTGGGTTGCTAAGTGCACTACCATTAAATGTCCTTTGCAATGCCACACTCACTCACTCACTCCCTCTCTCTCCCATTAATAAACATTCTAAGTATTCTTACTAAGCAATTCACTTTGCTGAGCAATCCTAACTCCTTATGTCTCTTCCAAATGCACCTTTCCATCTGTTTCAACTTCATAATTGGCATTTAATACACATAATATATATATATATATATATATATCTATATATATATATATGTATATATGTTCATAATTTATCCTAAAGGTTATAGAAAACTTTAGTCTGAAAAAAACTCACCTTTGAGTTTACTTCTTTGGTTTGGTTGGTGACAAGAGGCTCTTCAATCCGGTCAACGTTTTCCTTCTGCATGGAGTTGGGTTTCCCAACTCGAACAATTTCCCACAGACCAGACTTGAGCTTGGTGATCATAACTACCACGTGCTCATCATTGATGTTGAACGAAACGCCATCAGTTGCTATTTCATGAGGACCTACATCCACTACAAGGCCGTGATTGAGCGGCGTCAGCCCACCCCCTATGGTTGTCAAGTTGACGTTGAGCAATTGGTTATTCTTGCTAGGAAGTATTTGAATACTGTCTGGCAAGACATTCTTGCAGTTGAGTTTGAGGTGGAGAGCTTTCTCGTTTTCCTGCAAGGTGTAACTTGGGACCAAATACGTCCTGATGGGAGAAGACGGGGCCGACTCGAATACGCTGCCTTCGTCGTCGTCTACTTCCTCCTCCTCCACGCCTTCGTCTCTCGGGCCGTCCTCCTGAGAAGACACGGACACTTCGGAGGAATTGTCTCCGTCACTGTTAGTTCTATACCCGGGCTCGCACTCAATGCCCGAATCCGACGAAGACGAAGGGGAGGCCATGGGCACAGTTACGTCGTCGTTATTATGGGGCATCACCGTTAGGACTAGAGTTAACTTCTGGGTGGCAACATCGAACTTGGCAGTGCTGGTGTCTTCGTTGACAGCGTAGGGCAAGGGTATTTCGGCTGTGTACTTCGGTGTACTGGCAGTGTCAATGGCGATAGATTGTTCGACAACTTCAGCACTTACCTGGGCTGCCCTTGACACTCCTGGTAAGAGAACATCGACCTGAAGGGCATGAGGACGCCAAGATGCCCCGTTCCTTGGGATTAGAGCAAAATCTTGCAAATCAGCTTTATTGACGTGTTTGATGGAATACTTGGGTGCAATTGCGGCACTAGTTTCACCTTTCTTTAAAACTTTTGTACTTTGGTTTTCAGCTTTTTTGTCGACATTACAACGACTAGTTCTTTCATCTTCGGCTTTATTCAAGAAGTTAAGAGTCTCGCTTTGCTTGTTCAACTCTCTGTCAATGACTTTCTTTATCACAGATCTCACTGGGTGTCCAATATATCTCACTGAATCTAATTCCTTCGTATCTTTCACTTTCAGCTGAAAATTCTCACTCAACGCATCCATGGCAGTCTGGATGACAGCCTTCTTCAGGACATCGTTACTCGATGCCAATCGGAGGGTATCGGGGTGGAACACAACATCATAAGCTATCACTCTAACAAAATTGACGTTGGCGTTCGGCTTTCCAACCTGACCCCGACGGAGCTCCCTTAGCAACTGCCCTTCTTCAGGAACATTTTCTTCTCGAGGTTTCGTGACAGCATGGGGTATCTTCCAATTCTGCCCAAAGGAAGTACCTTTCTGAGTCTTCGTAAAATTTGGCTCTTGCACACCATCGCAACAACAGATGTTCACACAAACGGGGTGGTCGCCCGAGGCCTCTCCTCCGACAACCAAAGCAAAACCGGGACGGGGATCGAGAAATACCACATCAACTCCTCTCTGTTTCTCCCACTTTCTTACTTCTTCCTCGTAATGTTTCCTATTTTCAGGCTCATTAATCTCTTTGGCAAACTCTCCTAAAAGTTTTCGAAACTTCTCATCCTTCAACGAATTCGCTAACAACTGCACCTCATCACAAGTAAAATGCACATCACGGAAAGCCTTACCGACAGTAGCCATTATTGGGAAGTAGTGTTACGTCGGTTACACGGCGGATACAGCCAACCACATGACAGCCAAAGAAAACGGAGAAGAACTCGTAAACATATCGCATAGTAATATTTTTACATTTTTACTATTTTATTTGTTCTAGCCTATTTAATTGACCTGATTTGAATAAGAAATATTTTACACAATAATACTAAAATAATACAAAATATCTAGAAGTCCTCAAGAAAAATGTTAACAGTAAAATAACAGCAGGCGGCGTTCCCTGTGACCTCCATCGATGAATGAAAACGTGTTAAAGAGAAACGCGGGTGATTTAAATGGCGCCACTTGACACTACTCATCGCGTAAAATAAAAAAGAAAAATAGAAAGAAATATTGTCCCAAGTATTATCATAAAGTGCGCTGCTTTGTATGATTTAAAGATGCTTGTGAAGCACAAACCATTTAGCTGGAAGAAAATACAAATATATTTTTGGAATGTTGTGGCTGACGTAATCGATAAAACGAATCGTGCAGCATTCTAGAATTCTGCGTATGCTCTTGCCACTTTTAATAAGCAGTACATACGTTTACATAGCATCAGTCAGTTCAGTAAGAAATTCTTTAAACTAAATAAAGAAATCAGTGTTATGAAAACTAAGAGGAGAACTGCTGGTAATACATACTTTATGCGTAGAAGAAAAATTACGAATAGATCCGTGTTGGAATGAAAACGTACTTATCATTCTCGTGCGTGTTCCGCTTTTCGGCGTATGTTTATTATTCGACACTGGAGCAAAGGCGAAGAGTGGTTATAAGATGTTTTATTACCATGGGAATATGTATGTTGATACGTTATTATTATTATTGCTGTTGTTGTTATTATTTGAATGTTCCCTAAAAGTGCGACTAGAGGAAAACGAGCCAGTTCACTTCCATTCATCCTCTAACTAATGAATCAAAGATGTAGACCCCGCTAAACAAGTTACCACAAATTAGATCGTGCTTCCGACCAAGCTTCCGACTACACACTTGCCTCAGCGGCAGATGTTGATGCTCATGACGCATACTGCGCCACTCAGCTTTGTTTAGCATGAGTTCTATGCTTCCTGCGTGATAAAGTCCTTTATGCACCAAACAAAAACTTCTTTCGGTTTTCTTCTAAAGATTGAAAAAGAAACCCACAAAATTACTGTGTACAACGTGTTTACTTAAAATAAAATGTAAATACTTATAAGTAAACACGTTATTCAAAGCAATTTTGTGGGTTTCTTTTTCTCATTTTCCTCTTTCTTTCTGGGCATTACAAATATTGGTTTTACATGACCAGATTACCTCAGAACTCCGAATTACTTATTAGGTATATTACATTTCTTGGTCTCCTTCTTGCTAATTTTGATGACGTTGTTATGCAACATGAACAAATTTTCAAGTGAAGAAAAATATGAAAAATATAAATGCTATTATCGCTTGTTAAGCAAACTTCTAGAGAAATGAACGTCCACACATGTAAAGGAGGGAAACCGGAAGAAGGAAATGGACTGAAATAATTGAAACAAATCAAAACTATTGGATGTGGAATTTGGGTCATAAGCTTTACAACAGTATTACTGAATTTTAACAAGGCATAGAATTCCATATTTTCGTTTTATCTGGAAAATGCTAGTCAAGATGTCTAAGATTATAAAAGTTACAGAGTTAGCATGTAATTCATTTTAAGGAATGAGGAAACTAATATGGTTTTTCTCCAACCAAATTGCCGTGATTAACGATTTTTTTTTCTTTTCCTATGAACGAGGAGCAAGTTTACCGATAGCTGGTTTCCGATGACAGGATTCCAGAGGAAGAACGTCTGCTAAAGAATATATAACCTCAAATGTCCCATGATTGACTAAGTGAAGGTTATATGACGTCACAATCACCTGGGTCACTGAAAGTGCTTTATAAAGTAACTAACCTCTGTCCTTAGGCCTGGTTGAGTTTCCATCAATAACCATAAAGGAGGAGTTAGAATATATAGAATATAGGCCAAAGGCCAAGCGCTGTGACCTATGAGGTCACTCAGCGTTGAAAGGAAAACTGAGAGTAAAAAGTTTTTACAGGAGTAACAGCAGGAAAACCTCCCAGTTACACTATGAATCAATCGTTAGGAAAGGTTGGAAAGTAAGATGGAAGGAGACTATGAACGGAGGCACAGTAATAGGAATGAAAGGGGTTGCAAGCTAGAAGAACCTTAAGTAATGCCGTCAGTACACTGCAAGAGATGCACTGACGGCACTACCCTTCTACGCGGGAAAGAGCATATGTACTAAATCCAAAGATGTCCGATATTATCTTAGGTCTCCAATGATGAATATAAGTTTTAAATCCTTCTGCACTGTTCTCAAATTATTATCAATATAATTCTTAGAAAGGTTATAAACTATTTGCTTTCAAGTGATTTTCATCAACTTTTCGTATTTCAACTGTGTACAATTTTATCTCTGTATGTTAAACTTGGTTTGTTTATTTTAGGATGCCCATCTACTACATTGTCCTTCAAACCAAACCTGGTCATTAGTCCTGATTCTGATTTTCTTTAGAATGAAAAGAGATATTTTTTCTTAAAGGGCTTGATTCACTTTCTTCGAGGGATGGAATGGTGCCATTGCACTGCCAGATTTACGCTTCAACTGTTTTGGGAATGACATCAAGTTCCTTACCAGGAAGATACGAGGACTCAATCATCAGGAGACTGGCAGAGTTCTGTACCAACCTGCCACGTTTTTCAGTAACACTAAACGCAACTATACTGTGCTTAGATTTTAAATTCTTAGAACAAACAAACAAGGATGCTTCATGGTCAAGAAACTGTGCCAAAAAAAAAATTTTCTCGTAGGATATCAAACACTATAGTTTATTGAACATTTTGAAACTTTAAATTCTATTGCATTCGCATTCATGGTTCCTAAGAAGACAAACAGGAAGAAGTCTGGGCCTGCAGTAAACACCTAACCCTTGAAGTACGAAATAAAAGAAAATGTTACGCTGAACATGGAAAGAAGAACTCTGCCTTAGAATGATTTCCATAAAGAATCATTTTAGACAGCCTATTCAGGTCATAATTAAAAGGCGTGACACGGGTCTATAGAATTTGTTGAAAGGTTTGAATTTTGAGTAATGTGATGATTTTTCAATTTCACGAAAATTACTTGCAAGACCAGTGTTCAGGTATACATTGTCAGCGAGAATCAAAAGCATGAAATCTAAGTTATATAAAACAGCACTATTCAAGGTAAACACAGCAAAGAGAACGTTGGAAATAAATTCATGAAGAGTCATTTGTTCATTAGTTGTTTATTTAATTAAATAAAACAAGAAATTATCCTGAGGATTTCATGAAACGATCTCTTCTTCTTTCCCACCGTTATCCCTACACTAAGGGGTTGGTTGCCTGGTGTGCCTTTCCTTACAACATCAGGCATGGTTTATTATTTGGCAAAGGGGTTTTTAGACCGCATGCCCTTGCTGTCGTCAACCACAGTTATTGGGGGTGGGCCTCGCCTTTGACTAAAACGTCCGCCTGCAAGGCAGCAATTTCCATAGTTATTGGTTGTGGGCCTAGCCTTTTACAAAAAAAGTAAGACTGCAAGGCAGCAGCTGTCCTTTCAAGTCACCTTTTACGACACGCAGGACCTACGGTGGTAGTATTTTTATACCCTTACCACAGAGTAGATTTCATGAAACGATCTACAAAATGCAAAACATACTCTCCAGGACTGCCACGTCAACTCAGGGAGGACGCTCATTATGGATATGAAAGTTAAAGTGAAAAGTAGTGGGCAGGATAAAGATGATGCCCAGAATTCATTTCTCTCTCACTCTCTCTAGCTGGCAACTTTTGCAGTTTAATTTTCATTGTGGCTTTAACTTCAAAATATCAGACACGTTAATTGTCTGAATCAATGCCTCTGCCCTGTTTCGTGAAAATGTAATCTATCAATCGCTTAAACTGATAAGGGCTCCGGGATAATGGGTTATCACATAATCTTACCTTATCTCTCGGTTTAACCGGGTGATTTGGGTCTCTGTCGTCATATGCGTTTTGTTAAACGTTGTCCTTGGGTTCTGAAGTGCTGTTTACTTGACTTGACTTACGCTGTTGTTTGGATAACCGTGTTCATCGAAACTTCGAGAAGGTTGATTAAAGATGAACCATTATAACTAAAGCATTATCAATGTTGTAAAATAATCTCGGAACCTTTCTAACGCAGGTCGTCCAAAGGTATAATTCAGATCAGTGCAAAGAAACATACATGAATCTTTATCACCTATAGACACTAAATATTAATTTTCCATTATATATATATATAAGATATATATATATATATATTATATATATATATAATGTATATGTAATATATTATTATATTATAATATATTATATATAATAATATATATTTTATATTATATATATATTACATACATTCCCTACAATAAACACTTTATTTAACTGAGGTGTCTCCAAACTAATAAGACAATAGTCAATGTTATATTTATTCTCTAATTACTAAATCAAGATGAACCTTTAGTACGACACAGCGTGTTTTAATACAATTAATGCATGTTTCTACTCTATACAAACTGTACTTCTCGAGTTTTATCCTTCGCATTGAGGAATAACATCGGTTATTTTAAAGAAGAAGACGACACACTGAAATACTGAGGTTTGTATTTCATAACGAGGTCATCAAAGGACTGAGGACTTCTTATTACTTTAAAGTCCTTCGAACTGGTTACCATGACTTCAACTACGTGGGGCCGAAGGTTATAATTCGAAGACATGGAGGAACAGTAAGCTCCAGTCGTCCAGATGACGAAGGATGAGCCCGGCCTCTCGGTCAGGTCTGAAGAAGAAGAAGAAGTGGGTGGCCGCGGCAGCTGACATCGTTGCAGAATGAAGTCTCCGCTTTCGCACACGGGTCCTACTATGTCAAATTCAGCAGGTTCCTGTGAGCGAAAGTATTTTCAATGAATTATTTTTTTTAGTAAAATGTTTCATTTATCGTGTCACACACACGCACATATATAAATATATTTAAATTCATCGCTTAACATAATCATCTACCATAACTGTAACGTATAATTAAGTTGGTTTAAAAACATATGTTTGTATATATTCAAAATAAGCTTCCTTGATTACAAATTTATCTTATTGAACCACCTGCCCATTTCTATTTATTTACATAAATTAACAGAAATGATTAAAAGTAGATTGTTACCTGCATAAGGGGACCCGTAACATACGACACCTGATGTACCGCTCCGTAGAGAGCCGGTCGGATGATTTCAGTCATGGCAGCGTCAACAACGATGAATTCCTTATCGCCATTCCGTTTCACTCCGATCATTTCTGTCATGACCACCCCTGGGGAAAGAAATAAATAAATAATCAACTAGCAGACGACGAGGTCAAGAAAGCGCGAGACCTCGTTGACACCCCTAAATCAATTCCTATTCTAGCTTTCTTTTCAGGAGGGAGACAGATCTGCTGGGAAACACCCCAGTCGGAGGATCTCTGTGTGTGTGCGGAGACCAGCGCTTTCTAGGCCAGGAATCACTTGATATGAGGACCCCTGGCCCCTCCCATAAAGATGCAAGCCAAGAAGGTTCTACCCAGGGCATCGCAGAAGGGAGGTTCTTCTCTTGAGCTTCCTTATTACGAGGTAGACAGGCCTCCTGTGATATCGGAAAGCATCCCCATAGGAGGACCTCACCACACTGGTCGGGGCCAAGATGTCCAAGGGAAGAATTCCTTTAAGGAGAATCCTGAGCCCCTACCCCAAAGATGCCTTCGCAGGGGGAGCCAGCACCCCCAGCGGCGAGATCTTCCTCTGAAGCTGCTTCCCCAGGAGGGAGGAAGTGCTTCTATCAGGACGGGAAGCATTTCGGAAGTGAGCACTAGATCGGGAGCAGCCAAGGTTTCCAAGGGATGTCTTCCAAGAAGAACCAGGGCATTCTTGGAGGGAAGCCCTCCACCTGGCAGGACACTTATTATGCCAGAAAGCATTCCCGAAGGAGGTCCTCACTACTGGTGTTGGAGCCAAGGCTCTAGTATATCGAGTAATTATAATTATTTAATATGCTAGAAATCTCAAAGTCGATGAAAGCGAGATCTCTTAAGCGAGAATAACATGCATTTTTATATTATGTATTGTTATTTGCGTTCTTGAAACAGAATGGATAATTTGTGATAATTCCATTTAAAAAGGGTGCTATTATCTACAGCTAATTAGGAGGGGCAATGACCCAAGCGACAGAGCGTTCTCCTACCCCTCAGCTACATCGAAGCCTGCATGGGAATATTGCGGAGAAGCAAAACTTTTTTTGTAGGGGGGGGGGGGGGGGGTGGGCGAACAGAAGTTTCAAATGGTTAAATTTTCACTCACCTGCCGTAGCAACCAAGGAACGCCCAGGTTCTAGAATGAGAACGGCTTGTTCAGGCAAATAAGGGAGAACTGCACCCACTAATTCTTTGGGGGTGGGTGGATTAACGGTCGCTGTCGAACTATCACTTGATTTCTTCGGATTCTCACTGAGGTCTGATTCCAGTCCCCGTCCATTGCACATGTAGAGAGAGAGAGAGAGAGAGGAGAGAGAGAGAGAGAGAGAGAGAGAGAGATAACGGTTAAAATAAATAATGGAGAGAAATGCCTTTGTCATCACTTCGTCTGAATAGAACACATACCCTTCTGAACCAATGAAGCTTATTATTTGTTCTGAACAAGAAACGAGCAATTTGCATATTACCTTTGCTTACATCCGGTATGTCCTGAGCTATACAGAGTCCTCCTCCTAAATTAATCGTAGAGGCTCCAGGCCATCCACTGTTTTGTATCTGGAAATACAGAATTAAAAAGGAAGATAAAAATCAACCAGATGACAGCCAATATTATTAGATAATAGGTGACTTCTAGTATTTTTCGCTTAGATAATACAAAAGCACCAGAAACAAGCAAGAAGAAGACAAGAATGCACTCCCATGAGACGCGTTAATGTATTAATTATTAACATTCCATCGTTTATTGAGAAATATTTGTCTTTAATTAAGCGCAAGGGACGAGTTTGACGAAAATCTCGGTAATTCATCCCGATTAATAGCTCAGTACACCATTGCTTGATATCCCGTTTTCAGGAGGCTTACTTCAACTCCATCATGACAATCTGTATGCTTATGCTGGCCTGGATATATATCAAATCAAAATGGAAATATTCATAAAAAGGTAGTTTTTCTGGTATGGAACTGCTTGTAGTAAAGCATTAGTGATAACTGGCCTTTAAAAAATCTCAATGGTATTATGCCTTTTCAAAATCTAAAATTCCATGAGTAACGAAATACGCAAATAAATCTCAGAGCAACTGAGAATGCCTGCAACAAGGAGGACTCCGTGACAAGAACTGACTTCAGTTCACAACCTTGATTTTGTTCATTTTCTTGAACGACAAGGAAAAATGTTATTAATATAATAAATAATTACCTACATGTCTCAGTGTCTTCGAAGCAGCTTTCGCCACTTCGACGTATGCATCCACATCAGATATGGCTGATCCAATGTGAATGTGGACCCCTCTGAGCTCAATCAGGTTACTCGTCGTGACTTTGTTACAGTGCATTTTGGCTGACGATAAAATCTTGATCACCTGTACAAAGGGAAAAACTTATTGTAACGTGATACGAAGCAGAATAATATCAGTCTAGATCGTTTCAGTTTATCTGTACTTTGTTCGTGGACTCTTTATGGTTGCATGTCAGTTGAGTGAAAGAAACCTCTGGTCCTTGACAAAATAAGGATATGTATGATTTTGTGCTTAAAACCTCCACGAAGACGAAGAAAGTCTATCGGTTAGTCAAAAAGCCTTATTTATTCGTTCACATGACAAGAAAGGGGGAAAAAAAGTTCACATTAAACAGCAAAATTTCCTGACCTCCTCAACCTGTTCCATCTCTATTCCGAACTTGGAATCGGCCAGCGCCGTTACCAAGTAAGGATGCGTTTGAACGTTGATCACTGGGTTCAGTCGAAGCAGAGCTTTTGCTCTGCTGCCGAGTCGCTTTGATATGTTGACGAGCCGATGAGCATCGAAAACGGAGTCGATATTAAGAAGAACACCTCTGTTTACTGCCATCTCCACTTCCCAACTAATAAAAGAAAGATTATATATATATATATATATATATATATATATATATCTATATATATATATATATATATGTATGTTGTAGTATGTCTATATATACATACATATACATATACATATATAATATATATATGTATAAAATTCATACATACGTGTATATAATGTGTGTGCATACATACTTAGAAATAATTACTTTCTCGCATCTTAGGTTAGCGAAAAATTGCCATATGGGCGGAGTATCATATATGCAGATCTCATATCCAGAGCATGTTAAAAAAATAAATAAATAAAAAGGCAGGAATGAGAAGATACTGCATCATAGGTTTTCAATGAGAGTAAGTTGGAGCTTTTGGTACAGAGCGAGACAAAGGTGAAAGGGAGATGTGCATATGAGCTGGATGGACAAGGAGTGAGCCTCAGGATAACTGAAAAGTTTAGTGCTAAGCGGGGAGCAACACTTGGAGAATCGGGGACACAAGGCGAGCAAAAATGTGGTGGCTTGAGGATTGTATAAGACTGAGCGTGAAAGGCGTGGAAGTCGTCTGTTATGAAAAAATTAATATGGAGAGGATTTTGTAGTAAGGATTTGTTTGGAGAGAGTTTCGATTGCTGGAAATGTAAGGTTTGCAAAGAAAAACAGTTCTAAGTCTACTTGGAAAACAAAAGTGATGAACAGAATATGTCAGAGGGCTATGTTGATGGATGTAAAAGTTAGAACAATCGTGGCTGATGGTATTAAATCAGAAAATTATTTGGTTGAAGCACAAGTTAAGGTGGATAAGTTTAAGCTGGAAAGGCAATAGTGCGAATACAACTTGCGGGGTATTAACACAAGTGAGTTTGATAAGAAGTAAACCGGGCATATATGGAGAAAGTGTGTAAAAATATGTAAAATTCCAGGAAGGGGTCATAGAGTCAACAAGAAGCATTAGTGCTTCTAAGAAGACGAGAAAAGGGAATTCAGGAGAAATCAAACCTTTGTTTTCCGTTGCCGTTGAAAATGATTTCTCCAGGCAAGAATCCACACTTGAGCGCCATGAGTATCTCATTCCCGCTAACGGTAGTTGCAGCCGTAACGCCAGCATCTCGCAGCTCTTTTACAACGTGAGGATTGCTGTTGGCTTTCAGAGAATACGAAAGCTTACCACGACCTCCCTGCCAAAGAAGACATTACTTTTATTATTATTATTCATACTGAACATCCAAGTATTATGGCCTAGAAGGCCATTCACTTCCAGGGAATGTATCATACACTAGATTAGCCATGGCTGGATAAAGAGGCAAAAGAGGAATGATATAAGTAAAATATAACAAATTGAGATGAATCTACAAGGCTTTAGATAAGAAAAGAACACTAGCAGCATACTAAATTTTACTATTCGTTCTATTTTTCTTATTTTTTCTTTGTTGAACAAAACTTTTTCGTTGGAAATGTTTCATTGAATGATAATAGTGGTTTTACTATAAGTAGATTCATATCAACCATGCATTTGATATCTAGTACAGTCCCTTACGACGCTCTTGATTGGCTGTTGAAAAGCCAATCACAGGGCTGGAAACTGTCTCTCGAGCGAGTTCACATAGGCAGGATGTATGTTCCACCTCTCCTGAGGGATACCTTTGAATGACGTATCCCAAAGGAGAGGTGGAACATACATCCTGCCTATGTGAACTCTCTCGAGAGACTGGGAGTTTCCAACCCTGTAATTGGCTTATCAACAGCCAATCAGGAGCGTCGCAAGGGACTGGCCTAGACATCAAATGCACGGTTGATGTGAATCTACTTTTTTATAGCAGCAATTGATTCTAAAAAGGCCCGAAAGCCGATAGAGAAAGATTAAATAGCAGATGGCAAGCTTATTAACAACTTATTGTGGATGCAATAATCTATTTTCAAAATTTGTGGCTCAGTGAGAAAAATGCCTGTCCACTTGAAATATATGGAGAGCTGCAAGTTCATCGAATAATAGATTGCAAACTTTTGTTACTGTGAGAAACTCTATCTCTCTGGCTCTCCAACTGACCAAAGGCTGTAATGCGTCTTTGTATTTCTTGACATTTTCTCGAAGGATCCCGGAGGAGTAGACGAAAGCTGGCGATCCCAAGTGGCCATATTTCTGGCGCAGGCGTAGACGAAGTTCCTCCAGTGAGAGACCGTTGCAGTGAAGGGTCCCTCTCTTGTATTCCCACCCTGAGAACTTTGGAAAAATAATAAAAAGATGGTGTCTTTGAATGTGAAAGAACGCTTTTATGTTAAATTACAGAAATGAGAACAATTTAGGAATTACATAATGAACTTAAATATTCATCTTGATTACATCTTCTCGTGCAAATCATGTATTTGGAATGGATTTCGTTAGCTCCATTTTCATCAACGTAATGATTACATTTTATTATATATATATATCTATATATATATATATATATATATATATATATATATATATATATATGTGTGTGTGTATATGTATATGCATATATATATATATGGTAAAGAAAGCATTAAAAGGCATGAAAAGAAACAAAGCTGCAGGAGAAGATGGCCTAACAATTGATTTGATAATAGATGGAGGCGATTTCATAATAGTAAAACTCGCCGAACTTGACACAAAATGTTTGCAATAATGCTCTATACCTACGGCTTGGAAGAACTTTATCGATATATTAATTCACAAAATGGGAGACACAACAGACCTTAAGAATTACGGCCCAATAAGTTTACTCTCAGTAATATGATATTGTTATTTTACAATAAAGTTTTGTACATACTTACCTGGCAGACATATACTTAGCTTACGTCTCTGACGTCACGACAGAATTCAAAACTCGCGGCTAACGCGACAGGTAGGTCAGGTGATCTACCTTACCCGCCGCTGGGAAGCGGGTGTAAGAACCAACATACCTTTCTTGCCAGATTTTTTCTCTCTTATACCTGTCTCCTGAGGGGAGGCTGGGCGGGCCATCAATCGTATATGTCTGCCAGGTAAGTATGTACAAAACTTTATTGTAAAATAACAATATCATTTTTGTACATGAACTTTCCTGTCAGACATATACTTAGCTGATTGACACCCTTGGTGGAGGGTACAAGACAGAAAATAACAAAGAAAAGGTAAACAACACCTGTTGTAGGAAAATAACCTTGGTTCTTACCTGTTTAGGCTGAAGACTTCATAGATACTGTCTATTAGTCTGCATAGCCATAAGAGCTACAGCGAGGGCGTGACCTACAGCTGAAAAGACTCTTTGGGTCTACTAACGGGACTTGATATCCGCTTACTTAGTAGAATCCAAGTCGGATCATGTCAATGGGGGTTCGCCCTCTTCTATGACAGAACCTGTCCACTACCAACGCAGGGAGCTTCAAACCAAATCCGATCACCTAACCAAACTAGAGTTATTAGTATTACGAAACGAAAAAAGATGCCTACCTGCATCATTTTTCATACAACCATATGAACTCAATTAACAAAAACAAGGGAAAAAACTACTAAGGATATGTTCCAGCTCCCTGCCCCAGCACCGAATCCGCCGACACGTACGGGCCTAAAGCGAAGCACTCGTCATACGTAATACTGACGTCTTTTAGGTAGTGGTTGGCGAAAACTGAATTACATCTCCAGAATGTAGTTTTCATCAGATTCTGAAGAGACATATTCTTATTAAAGGCCAAGGAAGTGGTAATTGCTCTCACTTCATGAGCCTTGACTTTTAGGAGCTTGAAATGTTCTTCATTACAAGATCTATGTGCTTCTTTCACAAGACTTCTAATGAAGAAAGACAGCGCATTTTTCGACAATGGTCTGCTGGGGTCCTTTACAGAGCACCATAGTCTGTCCTCAATGCCCTTAAGGGTTTTCTTCTTCTGAAGGTAGTATTTTAAACTCCTAACAGGGCAAAGAGTTCTTTCAGGTTCTTCCCCTACTAGGGCAGATAATCCACGAACCTCAAAGTTCCTTGGCCAAGGATTTGAGGGGTTCTCATTCTTTGCTAAAAACGAAGGAAGGAAGGAACAAACCACGGAATCTCCTTTGAAACCTACCCTTCCTTCTAGGGCATGAATCTCACTAACCCTTTTATTAGCGGATGCCTAAAGCCATGAGAATGAGAGCTTTCCTCGTAAAATCTTTGAAGGAGGCTAAATGTGGTGGTTCAAACCTAGAGGACCTCAGGAAACGAAGAACCACGTCCAGATTCCAACTTGGAACTTCGTTCGAAGTTTTCTTGGAAGTTTCAAAAGATCTTAATAGATCATGAAGATCTTTGTTATTCGAAAGATCTAAATTCCTATGTCTGAACACAGCAGCCAGCATGCTTCGGTATCCTTTGATAGTAGATACTGCCAAACCGCATTTTTCTCTGAGGAAAACTAGGAAATCTGCTATCTGAGTCACAGAGGTACTGGAAGAGGAAAACTTCTGGTTCCTGCACCACCGGCGAAAGACGTCCCACTTCGACTGGTAGACTTTAAGGGTCGAAGGTCTTCTAGCTGAGGCGATAGCCTTAGCAGCTTTTGTCGAAAACCCCTTCGCTCTGACAAGACTTTTGACAGTCGAAAGCCAGTCAGATTGAGAGCGGGGAGGTTTCTGTGATACCTGTCGAAGTGGGGTTGTTTGAGCAAATCTTGTCTTTGTGGAAGTGCTCTTGGAAAGTCCACCAACCATTCCAGTACCTCTGTGAACCAATCTTGGGCGGGCCAGAACGGAGCTACTAGCGTCATTCTTGTCATCTCCGAGATAGCAAATTTCTTGAGGGTTTGTCCCAGTACTTTGAAGGGGGGAAAGGCGTAGACGTCTAGACCTATCCAATCTAGGAGAAACGCATCCACTGATACTGCTCCTGGGTCTGAGATCGGGGAGCAGTAAAGTTCGATTCTTGCGTTCCTTGCTGTTGCAAAGAGATCGATGTGAGGTCTGCCCCATCTTCTCCACAGGTCTTGGCATACCTCTGAGTGGAGGGTCCACTCGGAAGGCAGGAGTTGATTCTTCCTGCTCAGGAGATCGGCCCTGACGTTCCTTTCTCCCTGTACGAATCTGGTGAGAAGACTGATCTTCCTTGTTTGAGACCACAGCAGAAGATCCCTTGCTGTTTCGTACAGGGAGAAGGAGTGCGTCCCCCCCTGTTTTTTGATGTACGCCAAGGCTGTTGTGTTGTCCGAATTGACCTGCACTACTGCATTTCGGACGTGGGGCTCGAAGGCTTTCAATGCCATCCAGACTGCCATCAACTCTTTCTTGTTGATGTGCCAGGACACCTGATCCCCCTTCCAGGTGCCTGACACTTCTCTTGTCCCGAGCGTCGCTCCCCAACCTGCTTCCGATGCGTCGGAAAACAACACATGGCTGGGGTTCGGCATGTAAAGAGACATTCCTTCCACAAAACGAAGTGGGTTGTTCCACCACCGAAGGTCTCTCTTGATTCCCCTTGAGATCTTGAAGGAGAACTCCAGATCTAGGGAGAGACGCCTCCAGTTCTGGTATAGGAAGAACTGTAGAGGCCTGAGATGCAACCTTCCTAGAGAAACGAATTGCTCCAGCGAGGAGAATGTCCCCAGCAGACTCATCCACTCCCTCGCTGTGCATGCATCTTTCTCTAGGAAGGTCGTTATTTTCTCGTAGCAACGAGCTATCCTCTCTGGCGACGGAAAAGCCCGAAAAGCCAGAGAAGCTATCCGAATCCCCAGATAGATCCGCTCTTGACTGGGGATTAATTGAGACTTCTGGAAGTTCACCAGAAGTCCCAGAGAACTTGCCAATGTAAGGGTCTTTTGAAGGTCCTCCAGACATCTTTCTTGAGACTCTGCTCTGATTAGCCAGTCGTCGAGATAAAGCGACACCCTCACTCCCTCCAAATGTAGCCATTGCGCCACGTTTTTCATTAACCCCGTGAAAACTTGGGGTGCAGTCGATAGGCCGAAGCACAAGGCCTTGAATTGGAAGATGTTTCCTCCCATCATGAATCGTAGATACTTCCGTGAAGAAGGATGGATCGGCACATGAAAGTAAGCGTCCTGAAGGTCTAGAGACACCATCCAGTCCCCTGGACGAAGAGCCGCTAACACTGAGGAAGTTGTCTCCATGGCGAACTTCCTCTTTTCCACAAAGACGTTCAGGGCGCTTACATCCAAAACCGGTCTCCATCCTCCTGAGTTCTTCGGAACTAGGAAAAGTCTGTTGTAAAAGCCCGCAGAGCGGGGATCTTTCACTAGTTCTATAGCCTCCTTCTCTAGCATGAGATCTACTGCTAGAGAAAGGTCTTGATTCATGATGGGGTCCTTGTACTTGGCCACCAACTCCCTCGGAGTTGTCGTCAATGGTGGTCTTGACGAGAAGGGAATGAGGTATCCTTTGCTGACAATCGATAGGGGACCAATTGTCTGCCCCTTTGTGGGCCCAGACGTCGGCAAATTTCAGTAGTCTGGCACCCACTGATGTCTGGAGTCCTTGATCGCTATTTCTTCCCTCTGACTGACCTAGAGAAGGTTTTACCTCTCTTAAAAGGTCTAGTTCCTCTGGTTGAAGAACCTCTGACAGCGGGTCCTCCTCGAAAGGGCTCCTGCCTCAGAGGAGTCTCTTTCTTGGCCTTGGGTTGGAAGACAGAGCGAGGTTTCCTGGCCGCCTGGGCTAACATGTCCTGAGTAGCCTTAGCTGAAAGGGCACTCGAGACATCTTGAATAATTTTCTTGGGGAACAGAAGAGGAGAGAGTTGAGCATACATAAGCGAGGCCCTTTGTGCATGTGAAACTGCCTTAGTGAGAAACGAACAGTAGACAGACCGCTTCTTAATAACTCCAGCTCCAAACAGTGAGGAGACTTCACTCGATCCGTCTCTCACTGCTTTGTCCATGCAAGTGAGGACGCAGTTAAGATCTTCAGGAGACAGAGAATCTGGGGTCTGGGTCTTATTAGCCAGAACTCCTAAAGACCAATCAAGGAAGTTGAAAACTTCCAGGACTCGGAACATTCCCTTCAGTAGGTGGTCAAGTTCGTTCATCCCCCATGTAGTCTTGGCGGACAAGAGGGCGGAACGACGAGCAGAATCCACCAATGAAGAGAAGTCCGAGTCCGCAGACGAAGGGAGAGCGAGGCCTAAAGGTTCGCCCGATTCGTACCAGAATCCCAATCTGCCAGTCAGTTTAGACGGAGGGAAAGAAAAAACCGTCTTCCCTTTCTCTTCCTTAGAAAGGAGCCATTCCCCAAAACCTCTAAGCGCCTTCTTCATGGAAACAGTAGGTTTCATCCTTACACAAGACGAAACCTTCGACGTCTTCGAAGTGGAGAATAACGAAAGAGGAGAAGGAGGAGCCACAGGAGAAAGGATATCTCCGAACTCTTGCAGGAGCAAATCTGTCAGCCTCTTATAGGAGGAAACAGAGGAGTCTTTTGGTCCTTCTTCTTCTGAGGGGTCCTGTTCTTCCTGAGCTGAAGAACCCTCATGATCCTTAGAGGCGCGACTATTCTTAAAAGAGTCTCTAGAGGAAGTAAGACGTATACGTCTTGGAGACAAAGCTTCAGAAACGTGTCTACTTGCAACATCCTTCTTGTCTGGAGGAGTGCGTTTCCCAGATTCTTGGAGCCTAACAGGAGTAAGGCGGCTGTCAGGAGCAGAGCGCCTGTTTGAAGAAGAACTTCTATCAGGCTCTTGGCGCCTATCCAAAGGAGAGCCTATCCAAAGGAGAGCGGCTACCAGGCGAACAGCGCCTGCCATACGAGAAGCGGCTACCAGGCTCTTGGCGCCTGAACCGAGGCGAGAGGATCTCTGGCGACGAGCGCCTACAAGGGGAGAAGCGCCTGCTAGGATCTCGGCGCCTGACTCGAGGAGAGTGAAAGTCAGGAGAAGAGCGCCTGCCAGGAGAAACGCGCCTAACAAGCTCTTGACGCCTGTCCAGCGAAGAGCGCCTGTCCGATTTAGGGCGCTTGTCAACAGGAGAGTGGAGGCAAGACGAGGAGCGGCTACGAGGCGAGTAGCGCCTACTAGGCTCTTGGCGCCTGTCAAGGGGAGCGATCCTGTCTCGAGAAGAGCGTCTGTAGGGTGAAGATCTCCTATGAGCAGTTTGCTCCTTGTCCGAAGGAGAAACCTGTCTGTCAGGCGAATGGCGCTTGGACGCAGATGGGATCTTGTCCGAAGCAGAAAGTCTCCTGCGAGAATCCGAACGCACAGGTGAGCGCGCCGCTTCCGTCGAATAGCGAGAGTTAGGAGAGGGGAGCCTGGACTTCTTTACAGGAAGCGAGACGTCCTTCCTACGACGAGACGACACGCAAAGAGAGCCAGCCAGAGCCGAAATCTGCGCCTGAAGGTTAGCCAACACCCTTGCAGGAGAATTCACAAACTCTTGAACAGGTGACGAGGCTCGATCTCTGCTCGGGGAACGATACTCCTGAGATCTCTTACGTTTCTTCGCTTCCACCTCAGGCTCTTCCGAAAAAAATTCAGGGCTGGATGGACGGGCGCAGGGAGCGTTCCAGGCTCTCTTCGAAGGGCGCGAGGCTTCCGAAGAGCTCCATCCTCGTTTAGGAGAAGGCGAAGGCGAAGACGAGAAGCATTGGCGCAATATTTCTCTCTTGGAGCGATCCAAGGTAGCCTGGGAACGATCAACAGGAGCTACCGAGGGGACGCCTGACCGGTGGGGATGCTCCCTAACCTTCCTGCGGCTTTCGACTTCCTCCTCCACTGGGACTGGGAGTCTGGAAGAGGTCTAGGCCTGGAAGCATTAGGGAGCCGATCAGACGCACCCTCCACTGCACTGGGTTCACTGCACAAATCACTATTGGAATCACTCTTACCTTCTAATTGTTTGATTTTCCTCTCCATACTGCGAATGGTGGCTTTCATGGAGGCCACTTCCGAAGGCGCATCTTCGGCTTCGGTGCAGGGAGCAGGAGCTGAAACTGACAAAGGAGCTACTTCTAAAATAGGATTATCTATATCCAACTCGCTAATACGAGATCTACTACTGCTCCTAGAAGAAGCTTTCCTAACTTTATCCTTTTCAAGCTTCCTCAAGTAGGACGACAAAGACTTCCATTCATCCTCATTCAGCTTTTCACATTCATTACAAGGATTATTAAAGGTGCATTCATTCCCTCTACACTTCAAACATACCGTGTGAGGGTCTACCGCAGCTTTCGGTAGCCTCACCTTACACTCAGTCATACAACAAACTCTAAACATAGCAGTTTTCTTAGTATCAACATCAGACATCATGAATCCAAGAAAAATCCAAAGAAAAGTCAAATAACTGTCTACAAATCGCGAATGCCAGGCCAAAAGATCGGGTACTTCACCAAAAGTCCGTAGAAACAATCCAAGGCGAAAACGAGAAAAGAATCCAACTGTCAAGAGGTACCGACAACAGGTGTGGTCGACACCGACGACAGAAAAAATCTGGCAAGAAAGGTATGTTGGTTCTTACACCCGCTTCCCAGCTGCGGGTAAGGTAGATCACCTGACCTACCTGTCGCGTTAGCCGCGAGTTTTGAATTCTGTCGTGACGTCAGAGACGTAAGCTAAGTATATGTCTGACAGGAAAGTTCATGTACAAAAATATAAAATATTTACAAAGATCATATTAGGCTGAATAGAAAGACAGCTAGACTAAGAGAGCTAGATTTTAGAAGCGGGTATTCAATAACTGACCATATCCATGTAATTAACAAATTAACGGAAAAGTCAACAGAGTATGACAATCCACTATGTGTGGCATTTGTAGACTATGAGAGAGCTTTTGATTCTGTCAAAACTTCAGCAGTAATGAAAGCCCCTGAAAAACAAGGAATAGATGAATCTTATGTAAGAACACTTGAAGATATCTATATGGGAAGCACAGCAATCCTTATGCTACATAAAGACAGCGAGAAATTTCCAATTGAGAACGGAGCAAGACAGGGAGACCCCATCTCTCCTAAGTTATTCACAGAGTGCATAAAAGAAGTTTTTAAGAATTTAGGTTGGGAAAATGTAGGCATTAACATTAATGGGGAATACCTTAAAAACTGAAAATTTGTAGATGACATAGTTCTACTCAGTGAATCAGGGGAGGAATTACAAAAGATAATAGTTGATTTGAATAGAGAAAGCAGAAATGTAGGACTGAAAATTATTATGAGTAAAACAAAGTTAATGTTTAATGAAAATGCAGACAATAAATGAGGGTTATGGACGAACCTCTAGAGATTGTTAATGAATTTACGTATTTCGGACAGACAGCAAGTGTTTCCCCTGGGCATGAGACCGAAATTAAAAGAAGGTTAAGCATGGGAAAGTAAAATGCCACTTTCTCTAAAAAGAAAAGTATTTAATCAGATGGTCCTACCAGTATTACCTAATACATCAGAAACTTGGAGCCTTAGAACATAAGCTAGTTACAACTCAAAGAGCTATGGCAAGAATAATGATGGGAATAACACTAAAAGACAGAAAAAGAGCAACATGGATACGAGAGCAACCTAAAGTAGAGGATATTTCAACAACAAGAAAAAGAAATGGGCGTGGGCAGGACATATAATGAAAATGTCATAGATGGACGAAAAGAGCAACAGAATGGGTCCGTAGAGATTGTAAATGAAACAGGGGAAGGAAGAGAAGATGATGGATTGACGAGCTAAGAAAATTTGCGGGTATAGAATGGCATAGGAAGACCATAAACAGACGGGAGTGGAAGGACATGTCTGGGGCCTTTGTCCTGCAGTGGACTAGCAAGGCTGATGATGATAATGATATATATATATATATATATATTCTATATATTCTATCTATATATATATATATATATATATATATTATATATATGCTGTGTATCATGCCAAATGAAAAATTCTGAGGTCCATGGCTTCTGCTTCCTTGATTTAAGGCTGTACATCGGTGAATAAAGCCCGCGACCGTCATAAAGCCGAATTGCGACTGAATTACGACCGAAATCTTCATATGTTCTAACAGTCGCCGAGTTTCACGACATCCGCCAAGTGGTTGGGACCATTCTATATACCTTGGTTGGGACAACTAGCTGTTGCAGTAGTTATCGCGGTCGAGCCACGACAATTATTGTCAAAAGTCTCCATGTCATACCGACCCGAGAGCTCTTTCGAAGTACGTATAGCTCTTTCGACATACGTCATGTGATTACGGCAGACGTAAGTAGCAATTTCGTAATACGGTATTCATTTTGAAATACGCGATGTGCTCGGCAATCCTCAGCCTGTGCCACATTGTAACACTAAGTTTCCAGCTATAAAAAGAAAAAAGTTAAAAGGCAGAATTTAGTAGACAAAGCTGCCTTTATTTTCATGTTTTGACTAACATCATTTTTCATCAAGTTTCCTGAAATAACAACTTGCAGTTAATCAAGTCGTTAGTTTCCAAGGGAGCTAATATATTGTGTGATTTCTTTTGTTTGTATGAGTTTCTCTTTGTAAAATCATCACTACACTACTCGCCAGTTCTGATTACAACCGTTAACCAGAAGTGACCCTCAACACATGGATACCAGACTGAGAAGTATATGTTTACATAATCATAGGGAGAAACAAGCACAGGAATTAATCTTACTTCAGGAGAGTTTTCTTGTGCCTCAGACATCTCACTTGTTCGTTATCGTTCTCGTATTTCTGGACCAGGACACTGGTTCCTCGTATCTAACCGACCGTCCCTAAGTCAAGACTGCAGGTGAGGGAGTATTTTGTATACGCATCCAGCACTGTCCTTAGGAACTGTGTTGAATTTTCCGTTATCTACGAAGGAGAAGTCAGTGTTTCGGCACATGCAACTCCATACATACTGACGGCCAGTTTCTGGAGTTATCACTGAATGTCAAAGTCAGCCTGACGAAAACAAGTACCCACTACCAGCGATTAGCCTTCATTTTTATCATCTTATCCAAGATTTATTCTGGGGATCAATTCTGAAGGCTTACTTGAGTGACAGAGGAACTAATTCCGACTTTTATTTATCAGAACCAAGCTTGTGTGTGTGTGTGTGTGTGTGTTTTCCTTGAGATATTTCATAAAACAAATATATGTCAAATGCGATAGCTAATCGAACAAAGGTATTGTAAAATATGTTCAAGTTTGAACCCATAATCAAAATTGCAAGTTCTGCAAGGGAGATTCTATATACCTTGGGTGGAACGTCAAACACATACACAATTTTTTTTCTTTAACCACCAGGATATACTGAATAAATAGGTACGTAAGCCGAGCAGTGAACTTTGCCACAATTCAGCGTCAAATAGTTAAAGATAGGTCTAGTAAAATTTCTTCGAATTTCCTATCACACACACACCTTTCACACTGTATTCACACACCTATGCCGTCTGGATAATAGGCTCTTCCCCTAAATACCTTCTTTTCCCCCATCAATCCAGCACTGTAGCTCATATATTCATATATATATATAATATATATATATATATATATCTATATATATATATATATATATATATATATATATATGATATATATATTTCTACCGTAATGAAAAATAAAAAATATTCTCACCTTGACATTCGCTCTCTGCTCTGCAGAGTGCAGGAAAATCTTATCATCATTGTCACAACAATAAAAAATAGTTTATAAACATCTCAAAATCAGCCCTTATTTTTACTCCCTAATTCCTTCACAAATCAACTGATTTCATTCCGCAGTTTCTCTTCACTGTCGCAGAGGGGTACCTAGTACCTACTGGAAAACATTCGCATCTTGACATTCGCTCTCTGCTCTGCAGAATGCAGGAAAATCTTATCATCATTGTCACAACAATAAAAAACAGTTTATAAATATCTCAATATCAGCCATTATTTTTACTCCCTAATTCCTTCACAAATCAACTGATTTCATTCTGCAGTTTCTCTTCACTGTCGCAGAGGGGTACCTAGTACCTACTATATTATCTGGAATCATCAACTATTCAGGACTCCATTCACAACACATTTCCTTATTCTGCAACTTTTGCACCTGTATCTGATTGTTCTTTGACTTCAAAGGCCTGTTCTTTGTAATTATTTGAACCATTAAATCACCCACTTTCTACCGTTACTAAAGGACTGGAATCTTCAACTGTGATGTATCATAATGTAACAGTAATTTGTTCATGTTCTAAACAAGTATTAAAGAAATTAACTTTTGAATTTTTAATTCGGCCAGACGCATTGACTGCTTTGCCAGTCTTTTGTTGGACGGTTACGCTCAGCAAGATTTTGGATTCAGAGAATAAATGAAATGAATCAACAGATCTAGATGTAAAAGTGGGAGAAAACCAGCTTAGTTGCATTAAAAGTAAGAGTTAGAGCGGTTGGAGGCTCTAAATTCTAATGTGCACTAAACCCGCTAGCGTCTTAAAAGAACCACTAGCTATTAAGAGGACAAAATACCAAGCCCTATATATCTCATTCTCTTGAGTACTGATAGTGCGGATTTGACAGTAGATAACGTGGGATCATACTTCGAATGCCTCTTATCTTAAATTGTATGCCGAATAAATTAGCAGATGCCACACAGCGCTTTTGGTGGAGTGGCAAGTGACTTGATAAGGATCCTTTTATAAAGCAGCGTTAAATATTCAAAGTTCTGTTGTGATGAGGTCGCTCACTTGTACGTACAATGGCCTATTTTTTTTCTTGTATATCATTAAGGGGGTTTATAATTATATCTCACTGTGTAACCTAAAAAAATAAATTGATATATCACAACAAATCACCCATTATTCTAAGAACTCAAGTATTAAAGTTCCTTTTAAGGATATGTTGTCGCACTGGACCTTGTCACCTTTGAAGTACTACCCACAGTATATACATTTTGCCATTGTGACTTGTCCTTGATGCAAAGAAAAGCTGCGCAATTACAGTTCAAGAGACAAATGTACGTAGTAAGTTCTACAGTTTCCACTTGGATTCAAGAGGCAAATGTTGTAGGTTCTCCAGTTTTCACTTGGATTCAAATCCACTCTCATCTTCTGTAAATTACAGTTGCAAGATTGTTCTTGTCACTTGAAGATAACAGGCTCTACACAGGAATACAGTGTTATGAGGAAATTCCTCAACAAAACTCTACAAAAAAGACTTGACAAAATGCTAGCGGAAAGTGAATTGGGAATTTGGTAGCCTAGGTATAGTACTAATGAGTTACTATTAATGACCTGAAGCCTAGCCTAAATACCTACAGGACCTGCAGTACCTGTAGGTAAGCTGAGAGTGTGACCGTTGTTCCTACAATAATGGTACCCAGGTCATGAAAATATTTTCCCATGATTTCAATTTTATTCAGATACAGCTTCACTGACTGCTGTTAGCTATTGTGTACTGTTCAGTACCAGCCTTATTTGAGTGAATGGTGGAAGAAAGACTGTAAATAGCTACCTACCGTTGGCTATTCAGGTACCTAATAGGTAGCTAATAAATTTACAATAAATTTAAGCAAAAGTTTTCGTACTAATCTTGTTAAGGATAGGTTACTTATGATCAAAGGATAACTCCGATATCAAGTAGAGGGAAATAATACTACTACCTATAACTTACTTTAAACCATTGTCGTATTCGGGAATTGAAAATAAGATTTTCACAATACCTACCGATTATGTCTTACCCAAATATGAATTATTTTGACATCCGTGTGGGTAGCAAATGACATAACCAACCACATCAAACCTGACTTAGGGTTAAGGGACTCTTACCGTAGTAGTACTGTAGATCTACCGAACTTAGGTAGTTGGAAAGCATTCCTTGATTTTGTTTTCTTCCACTCAAAATCTTGCTTTCCCTTGTGGTGTTCGCCCCCGGTGTTCCCCCCCACCAATTGTTTGATATAGGGTACCTATACCTACCTAGTAAAGGTAGGGCCCACTATCTACAAAAGTACTTAGAATATTTGCTAACAAAATGAAGTCATAAGTTTTAAAAGCACACATTTGAAAGTAGGAAGATGATTTACTTTAAAGTCCAAAGTGGAATACTATTGGTTAAAACTGTCTGGTAAAATTTTGATGTAGCTAAGCTATTTTTGCATTGGGACTTGAAAATATGGTATACCGAAAATATAATTTTCCTATGTTCTAATGTGTGCTCTTAATGTTTTGTTGGTAAATAAATACTTTTGGGGGACCATACTGGGAAAGCAAGATTTTGGGTGAGGGAAGTCAAAACTGATAAAACACAAAGATCAGTGTAACCTAACTAATCTAGGGGCTGGATGATTGGATCCTTGCCGAGCCACATCTGTCCAAACCTACGATTCCTGGGCCTTATTTAGCCCAAGACCCCCTGCCTATCCTAACCTGGGTACTTACCTAGCAGGAGGGAAGAAATAATGTAAAGGTTGTGACCTAACCAACCATGCCTAACCTAACCTAATTACTATTACTAATATTATTATTATTCAATAGGTAGAAGAAACCTATTCATATGGAACAAGGCCACATGGGCTATTGACTTGAATTCAAGCTTCCCAAGAATGTGGTGTCAATAGAAAGAAGTAGTAAAGGGAAATATGGAAAGAAGAGTTGTTCCTAAACGATACACAAACCTTCAGTCCTTTACATAAGGAATTATTTTCTGAGTAGTGGGAATTACAGCTGTTAAATTCTTGAACAAGGTGATTAGGCAGTAACTACCATTTGGTAGGCGGTTAGGCCCTCCTGCCTGGATGTAAACGCTGCACTTTCCTTTCTGCTGTCTTCGATGAAGACTCGTGTTTGTGAGCTCTTGCCGACTAACAGCTGATTATTTTCCCGGTGGGATCTTGAATTTTTTATTTTGAATAAATATGTATATACTGTGTTTGATATTAATAATTAATTGACTTTAATCATTTTTATGCAAACCCACTTTTGGTGATAGCCTTATTAGCCACCTCTCTACTTTGTGTTAAGGGTTGGTGGCAAAGGTATACCAACGTCTTTATTGGTACATATTTATGCCCTATAATGATAGGACAAGAGATGTATTCATCTGAAAATTACGCTTACGCTTTGGAAATTACCAAGGGGAACTTCGGAGGGTTGTTCCTCTGCTGGGAATCATATTCATTACGGATGCAGGCTTATTCGGACCTTGGCTGATTTGGACCTTAATCTTGGCTGATTCAAACCATTTGCTAGGCTGATTCGGACCCATACTAATGATTTTGTATTTTAGTAATGGGTATTTCTATGCAAGCATTCCGTATCGTTTGTCCCCGCAAATACGAAAGCCACCAGGAATTGGGGCGTCAATGTATTTTGCTGTGTTTAGTTTGAGCCCCTGGGGATTAATTACAGTCGTCTGAATAGATATTACTTAAAATTCTTGTTCAGGAGGTAAAACTGCATAGAAGAATCGGCCAATTATATGAAGGTCCGAATAAGGGATTTTGACGAAGGAAAAATCTATTTCTGGGCAACGACCTGTGTCGCCCTGTGAAATGGTTCCTTTGATACTATTTCTTAGGTATAAATATTGCTATTCATCCTAGAGAAAAAAGAAACAATATAATGCCAAGATAAATGGCTCGCTCACGTCTAATAGAAGTGTCGGTATACTAAAGGAGCGAGTGGAATCACTACCAGAGGTCCCTTGCCATTTAGCTTCTTCCTTCGACAAAACCCCCAACTACGGAGGAGCCGTGCTACAGCTCCCGGTACCCTCTACTACTACCGTGAGCGCCTCCGACGCCTGTGACATCATTCCTGAAGATAGCCTCCAAGCTTGGGGTAAGCTGGGTGAGGACAATGCAACTACAGGGTGGGGTTTCACAGGGCGACACAGGTCGTTGCCCAGAAATAGATTTTTCCTTCGTCAAAATCACTTTTCTGGGCTTAACCTGTGTCGCCCTGTGAAATAGTACCAGAGAATGCTAAAACACCAAGCTTGAGGGACAGTACAGATAATAAGAAGGTAAAAACAAACACCTGTAAGGTTAATAGTATAATGATCAACTTAAATTACAGTCTTACAATTAAAAGTTAATGGTATGAACCCTTAAACATGGGTTAGAACTTACAATTAATTAGCCTACCAAACAAGCAAAATATATACAGGGTAGGCATAAGACAGGATAACAAGTTGACTTATACATAAACAATGGAACTGAATCCCAAACGAGAATGATGAACATAACAGCAATACTCAAGGTAACACAATTACATAGAGGCGACTAAACTAAGTAAGGGTGCATTGGGGCAGGCAGAAGGGAAGGCTACAAGAAAGTTATAAGAATTATTAAGAGTCAGGAGAAACTGTGTTTCCAGCTGCCACTGCTGGAAATTTGAGGGCTTCCAAGGGTTTTAGGTAGTGCCGTTTGAAGACTGTCGGAGATTTCCAGCCTGTATATTTCTTAAGATCGTCAAAATTCATATGTTGGAAATAGTTAATAGATGTGGCCACTGCCCTAACATCGTGGGCCCGAGGAAAGGACTCTGGGTTGGCCTGTTTAATGAAGTATAAAATTTGTTGCCTGATCCCTTTTAGGGAGATTGTACCACCTTCCTTCCTAATGAACAATGGATCTGAAGATTTCAGAGTTGTTCTACCTAGGTAGGCTCTTAATGAGTTGACAGGACAAAGAGAGATGTCTTGAGGTAGTGGTAGGATTTTCCACGAGGACCATCTGTCCTGTGGATCTTCATTTTTGGCTAGAAAGTGGCGATCTGGGGATAAGAGGACCTCCCCTGAGGGGAGGAACTCAATGTGACCTGGTTCCCTTGATAAGGCTGACAGTTCTGATATTCTAGCTCCTGAGACTAAACTTAGTAAAAATATGGTTTTCCTCAGGAGAGATATATAATTGCAAGAGTCATTGTTAATGTCCAAGGCCAGTTTGAGGACGTCATTTAAAAACCAAGAGACTGATTTAGGTCTCGTTGATGGTCTTAATCTAGCACAAGCTTTTGGTATGGAGGTAATGTACGAATCCGTAAGATCTATGCTAAAACCAAACTGGAAGATCTTTTTGAGAGCTGATTTGGTCGTAGTGATAGTGCTTGCTGCTAAACCTTTCTCAAACAATGATCTAAAGAAAGTTATGGCTAGGTTCGTTGTCATGACTTGAGAGTTTGAATCCTTAAGGAACTCTGCTAGT
Organism: Macrobrachium nipponense; assembly: GCF_015104395.2. NCBI lineage: Eukaryota > Metazoa > Arthropoda > Malacostraca > Decapoda > Palaemonidae > Macrobrachium > Macrobrachium nipponense. The sequence continues at coordinate 96,552,338 of NC_061108.1, forward strand.
TTCTTAACAGATGAGTCGTATTGACGCAGGGTAGATTCCCTTTTATCTGATTCCAAGAATGAAATATTCTGGGGAACAATTTCTGCATTCCTCATAGCTGCGAATTTCAGAAAATCCATAAAGTTAGGGTTTTCTGAATTCTTGAGGAAGCGGACACAGTCTGAGTTTGCACTAACTGGGTTAGTTTGGGGTTGGGAATCCGTAGGGGCCGGAGTCTCAACTCTAGAAGTAGAGGGAACCAATTGCTCTTGGGCCAGTTGGGAGCTACTAGAGCTACTTGGCCCTTGAATGTCCTGAGTTTGTTTAACACTTTCAGGAGAAGGTTCACCGGAGGGAAGAGGTAAATCTTCTTCCATGTGTTCCAATCGAGGATCAATGCGTCTGTAGCATATGCTAGAGGATCGAGGTTGGGTGCCACGTAACAAGGGAGTTTGTGGTTTGACTCCATGGCTAAGAGATCTACTTGAAGTCCTGGGACTTGTAGACTGATCCAATCGAACGAATTCCTGTCCAGTGTCCACTCCGATTCCAATGGAACGGAGCGAGATAGAGCGTCTGCTACTACGTTCTTGACCCCTGCCAAGTGAGTGGCTGACAGGTGCCATTTGTTCTTGTTTGCCAGAGAGAAGATGGCTATCATGACGTGGTTCAAGTGGCTTGACTTGGATCCGCCCCTGTTGATGCAGTGTACCACCACTGCACTGTCCAGAACTAGTTTGAAATGTGAGTTCTTGGGTGGTCGGAGTCGTTTCAGTGTGAGGAACACTGCCATGGCTTCCAGTACATTGATATGTAGCTGACGGAATGTTAAGGACCAAGTTCCTTGAACTTTTTTGTGCTGAGAGTATCCTCCCCACCCTGTTAGTGAGGTGTCAGTGTGGATCACTAATGATGGAGGAGGAAATTGTAGGGGAATTGCTTTTGATAGATTCTTTGTCTCCGTCCAGGGGTGGAGACGTTTTCGTAAGATCGCCTGGGATAGAGGCTAGTTTGTCCGTGATCTGCAATTCGCTTTTGAACGCCATACTCTGTTTATATCCTTGAGTTTGGCTCTTAGCAGAACGTCTGTGACTGATGCAAACTGGAGTGAGCCCAGGATCCTCTCCTGGCACCTCCGGGATGTTTGTTGTTGTTTGAGAAATTGCTTTGTAGCTCTTGCTATTTCTTTCCTTTTCAACGACGGAATCGATAGAGTGTGTGATTGCAAGTCCCACTGAAGGCCTAACCACTGGAATCGGGATTCCGGTGTTAATCTGGACTTGGTTTTGTTTATTTGGAAACCTAAATGTTCCAGAAATTTGATCACCTTGACCGTTGCTTCTTTGCATTCTTTGGGGTTCTTTGCCCAAATAAGCCAATCATCCAGATAAGCCACTAGCATTATTCCCTGTTTCCTTAGCTCTTGCACTACTGCTTCCGCCAATTTGGTGAAAATCCTGGGGGCTATGTTGAGCCCGAATGGCATTACTTTGAAGGAGTAGGATTTGTTTCCTAGTTTGAAGCCTAGGAATGGACGGAAGTGTCTGGCTATGGGAACATGATAGTAGGCATCTATAAGATCTATAGAGGTTGTGATGGCCCCACGGGGAAGTAAGGTCCGTACCTGCGAAACGGTCAGCATCCTGAACTTGTCGCAATGAATGTATAAGTTCAGATGGGACAAGTCTAAGATGATCCTTCGGTTTTCCGAGTCTTTCTTTGGCACGCTGAACAAGCGTCCTTGAAATTTTAAATTGTTGACTCTTGAGACTACTCCTTTGAGAAGGAGGTCTTGGGTATACTCTACCAATTCCGCTGTTGGTGCTTGATAGAATTTGTTGATTGGAGGAGGGCCCTCTAGCCAACTCCAACCTAGGCCTTTGGTTACTATACTCTGAGCCCAGGGGCTGAACCTCCACTGCTGGCGGAAGAGGTACAGTCTCCCTCCTACCTTGGGGCTCTCACTGCTGGCTTGCCAAGGGGCGGCCACCCCTTGCTCCTCGGAAGCCTCTTCCCCTACTTGTAGCCCTGCCGGACCCTCTGAAACGAGAGGCACCTCTTTCTCTGCTACCTCTCGTGAACCTGTTGAAAGCCTGAAAGTTCTGGCTTTCATAGGAAGAGTTGTAGGCTGGGGAGACAGCAAAGGATGTGGAAGGCTGAGGCTGCTGTGACTGTGGGGTAAGGACAAGGTATTGTTGACCCTTAGAAGAGGAGTGTTGTTGCCCTTGAGGTGTTTGGACCGCTTGGACCAGCGTCTGCTGAGGGGTCTGGAAGGGCAAGAACTTCCTTGGTTTCTTCTTAATCCTCTGGTTCGGACCAGAGGATTCCTGTTTCCGTTTAGGTACCAGCCCCCACCTGACCTTGAGGCACTGGTTTACTTTGGATGCCTCATGTAAGACCTCCACTGGTGCTGGGAAGAGGTCCGTCCCCCAAATTGAGGAAGCTATCAGTTTGTTTGGTTCATGGCGAATGGTGGCTTCCGCTAGGACATGCTTCCTACAATTCCTCCTGGCGATTAGAAAGTCGTCAAAGGTTCACACTGCATTGTGTGCAGCAAACCTTTAGCCATCACTTTGAACAATGGCTCTTGCTGGTACACTAGAGCCATCATTTCAGCCATCGTCATGGAGGAGAGGGATCTCGCAAGCCTGGTCCGGGCGTCGTACTCCGTCTGGATGAGAGAGTCCGACAACCTGGGAAGTCTCTCGCTAAAGAGAGTGGTGGCGCAGTCAGCCTTAAGTTTCCCTACCGAGAAAGTTGGTACTGCTCCCTCGAAGTAGGCCTCAGAGCCTGGAACCAGGAGAGAGGTGGGTTCTGTCTCCCCGAGTTGAGGCAAAGGCTCGTCCTTCAGGGCTGCCTGAAACGTTGCTTCTACTACCTTAAGGGTAAGTGGTAGCGGAGTACCTTCCACTGGAGTAAAAATGGTAAAGGGACTCCTAAAGGCCGTGATGCGAGTATTCTCACACCCCCACTCTTCCAGGCTTCTCAGCAGAGTTTGTTGAGCCTGTTCCCTAGGAAGGATCACGGTTTCCTTGGGAACTTTGTCTTCTCTCATCATGGCTGCTTCCGTCAGGCGGACGTAGCCAATGAATGGGGGTTGAAGGTTCCTGGGAAAGAACTCGAAGTCTTCCAGCCTTCGAGTTCCAATGCCTTTGGTCAGCATCCGTTGACGAACGGAGCAGGTGAGGCAATCCTCCAAGGATTGGCCGCCTTGAATTCAGGCAGTTGGCTAGAGTCTGGCATTGGGATAGGAGAGGGTGGCATTGCCAGAGGAGTCCCTGCCGCGATCATGGTCTGGATCCCGGCGATGGCATTCTCTTGAGCAGCCAATCGTTCCGCCAGGGATTGCATTGACTGGCCGGATGACGCAACAGTACTTGAGAGCTGGGAGAGTACCGTGCCAACCTTGTTATCTACCAAGGTTCCCACGATAATCCCCACCTGCTCTAAGATGTTGGCCGAGAAGCTTTCGGATCGAAAGGGGGCACTTGAGCCCGATCCTTTCAAGACTTATGTCTGGGGGACCTCCACGCTGACGAAGAGGCCGCCCTTGATCTGACTGTTCCGGGATGGGGAGCCGGAGTAACAGCGTCCGTTAAGATGGCCGATTTCTTAGGGAGGGACTTTTTCAGTTTGTCCACTGTCGACTTAACTTTGGGGATCACTGAAGTGACCTTAGGGCGAACAGCCCGTTGGTCTTCAGTGAAGCCCCGAAAAGAGGTAGAAGAGGAAGGATCAGTAGAAGGAGATGGAGAAAGGGAACTCAGGAAAGGGCCCTGAGAACCCCCAGAAGCTGCCCCTACTGCACCCTTACCTGTGCCCATGTGGTCTACTGCCATGGGCTCAACGTCGAGGTTCATAGCCGCGACGTCTTCTGCCACGTCCTATGAGAAATCCCCATCCTGGAGGGAGATCATGACTTGGAGGTCTGCTAACAAAGGGGCGGCCACTAGCGGGTCTACCACTGATCCCTTCTTGGCCCCAGGGAAGATGAGATCAGCCATGTCCTGGGTGAGGATGTAGGGACGGCCTTTTGAGTTCCGGCCAAATCCTCCCACCCAGGCTTTGAGGGTCACCAAGGCCTTCTTCTCTTCATCGGAACCCTGTAAGAAAGGTCTAGAGTTAGGGAAGAGGGAGGGGACGTAAGGATCGTGACTAGAAATATTGACTGAATGTGTGTCCACCTTGTGAAATATAGTCAGTATCGACAAGTATACCAGGTATTGAATGCTGACGGAGATAGGAAAACTTACTACTAAAGATGCTTCGCCTACTAGAATGTAGCAGGTTTGGCAACCTTCATGGTGCCAGACAATGAAGTCCTGCACCTTCACTGCACAGCTAGCATGGGAGCGGCAGGCTGTATGGCCGCATGGGTCTTGCAGTAGAGCACTGCACCCGATCTCCTGGCAACACAAAACCTGTAAGTCAAAGGATACATGGATACCATTGACAACCTCCGGGGAGGTACTTAAGTAAATATCCGTGGGTGCCGGAGTGGAACGACGGATAGGGTTCTACGTATAAGTGGCATGCAAAAAAGGGACTGCCGGAGTGAGCTCTAAAGCTCACACCCGTATGAATAAGGACTTAGAATAAAGGGGGCATGCACTTAAAATTAACATAGAAAATGGTTACAGGGGGAATAGCCTCTGACTCTGTGTAAGCTCACTTAGTTATATGGGTAAAATTAAACTCCGTCGGGCCCGGAGTTGTGATTACTGAGCGAGAGGGGTTCAGCTCCCTGGGTGAGAGCCAAGGATGGAACATGAGGCAGAACTATAACCCCGGAGTAACAGTATAAAATAAATAAGTCCTTAAAATAGCGTAACAGAGAAAATATCATATCAGTGGGTGCCCGTGTGAACTATCCTATGTGGATAGGCTCCCAGTGAATCCCTCCCCCTTGGTTGTCCGGTGGGTACGGAGTATTACCGCCGGACTAAAACAGGGGGGGGAGGGTAGGGAGGTAATGGTGGGGTAGGGGAACCTTCTAACCTCTGCGGCCAATTAAGGTCGGAGGAGGGAGGGGGAGAAGGTCCCAAGCCCCCGAGACTGTGAGAGAGCACCAGTAGGGGGAGCCTCCCCGCTATCCTTATGAGTCACCCCCTCTCATGCAGACTCAGACGCTAGCTATGAGCAGCGAGTCATCACCCGATGGCGTGGGTGGCAAGGTGTGGAGGGGGGGATGAAGGGGACGGGGATGTGGACCCCGTGACCAGGTGGCTCGTCGTGATCGACCAGCGACCCTCCCAGCCAGGCGATAAACACATGGTGGGGAAGGCCCATCGGAACAACAAATGGTCGAAACGGCATAGTAATAAACTGATATATTAGGATTATCTATAAAAAACCATAACAACAAAATATATATATACAAATGATATCTTAAAGCTAGACTAACACGGGGAACAAAAATTACATGATAATATAAGAAAGTCCAAAGGTGTAGGCTAATCGCCAATCCGAAGATAGGGGTATGTTAGCCTAACCTAACCTCTAAGCCAATGTAACAAGGGAATAGGCTAATCGCCAATCCGAAGATTGGGGTATGTTAGCCTAACCTAACGCCTAGGTCAGTGTGAACAAGGATTAGGCTAATCGCCAGTCCGAAGAATGGGGTATGTTAGCCTAACCTAACACCTAGGTCAAGTAATATCTATATCAAATAAACATATGACTAGAAGTAGGACAAGGGGGAACAATAGTTCTAACTGGAAAACTCCTAACGAAACGGAAGGGCAAAGCTAGGCTAAGATCCGAAACATGCAGTCGGAGTGTGCCCCCTGAAGGCCTAACTAACAAAGCTAACTGCATGATATAATATAGTAACTATATCATAAAGTATTGCAAAAAGGGGAAATCTCTAATTGGTAGGGAGACAAAGAAAAAAACCCCTACCGCCATGCGGTCGGAGCCGGTGAAGCTCCGAGAACTCCTAGATAAACAGGTAAATCAGCATAAATTGTGATCTGTAACCCTAAGGCAGTACTTAACTTAGAAGCAGAAGCGGAAGACATCTTGAAATGAAGTCAAAAAACCTTGAAAAAGCGATCGCACAGCACAGAGAAAAAACGTGTGGTGACGATGGCGGCTATCAAAGGAAGGACGTCACAGGCGTCGGAGGCGCTCACGGTAGTAGTAGAGGGTACCGGGAGCTGTAGCACGGCTCCTCCGTAGTTGGGGGTTTTGTCGAAGGAAGAAGCTAAATGGCAAGGGACCTCTGGTAGTGATTCCACTCGCTCCTTTAGTATACCGACACTTCTATTAGAGGTGAGCGAGCCATTTATCTTGGCATTATATTGTTTCTTTTTTCTCTAGGATGAATAGCAATATTTATACCTAAGAAATAGTATCAAAGGAACCATTTCACAGGGCAACACAGGTTAAGCCCAGAAAAGCCTGGATAAAGGTCCGAATGAGCCAGTACATGGTCCGAATCAGCCTGGTCCGAATCAACCAAGGTCCGAATAAGCCTGTTCCCTTCATTACCACTACTATCCTGGAGTGTCATCACTGGACAAAGCCTTCGCTGCTGCCCTGTGATTATTAATTCTATTCCTGTTGGTAAATATACCTCATCTTGTAGAAGAAGTCTTGCAGAATTTGGAGAGGTCGAAGAGGAAGAGAGCTTATCAAGTGTCGTCATCTTCCTCTTCAGAATCATCATATTTGTCCATTCGCAAACAAACCTTCGGTCTTATCAATAGGATCATTTTTAGCGCCTAGCTGGATCCAGTTAAAAAGCAGATGAAAGCAAGGAATCTTGTGATATCTGGCAAAGCATGCATAGCTTGGGTGATGAGCGGTCAAGGACCACGCCGGTACACCAGTCTTTCTTTGACCGCCTGGGCGAGAGTCATGTTAACCTCTCTCTCTTGGCCTTTTCCTGGTTCATTGCCCGTTTTGCTTGTGTTTAGTGTGTGTTTGGCTGATATTATGGCTTCAACATATGTGCCCCGGAGTTCCAGGTTTTCCGTGTTCTTGTTTTTTGGCTTCGGCAGCGACTGACCCTCACATAACGTGCTGTAGATGTCGTTCTAATTTTTTTACAAGAATCCTTGCACAGATTGCTAGGCATGGCCTAAAGAGCAGTGGAAGTCGCTTTATGGCAAGAGAGAACATTGGAGGGTTTGACTCTTCCTACTTGGAGGGTTTTTTCGCCTATTACCGATGTTTTGTCTCCTGCAGTAGTCAACCCCCATAGTAGCGTTGTTCCTGTGTCTCCTTCCTTTTCGTCCATTGATTCGTTGCTGGAAGCATTGGGAGGCCACCAGGCTGATGTTTGAAATGTAGCCCCCCATTCTTCCTCGGGAGTTAATTTGATTCCCGAGAAGGATGAGGCTTTTTTATCAATCGCTTTTCTTCCAGAGTCGAAGGCATCCAAAATGGTGGCAATTGGAAGATGCTTGGGCTAGGGGGTCCCCTGTCCTTGGAGGGGTTGCTAACGCATTTTGTGGAGGCTTGCACCCCCCCCCCCCACCCATTCCCCAGACGTTGCCCAGGCCATCCCCCCTCCTCCCGGCCTCGTCTTCGTGGGTAGCCGAGGTCGGCCATCTTGTATTGCTCCGCCAGTGTCTGATGCCGCCTCTTCGAGTCGGAGAAACGCCATGGTGGCGGCCTCGATGATGACGTCATGGGATCCGTCTTTGTTTATTTCTCTGCTAGTGGCGTCTGATTCCCCCTTGCACCAAGGGGAAGCTGTGATGTCACCACCACTTGTGACATCACTCCCATTGATGACGTTTCTCCCAGTCATTTCCTTTGCATTGCTCTCTCAGCTGTGATGTCCATCCTGCCACCCAGTTTGCTACATCTCACTTCCTTGTCATTTGGAGCCTTCTCTGGCACATCAGTCTGAGGTTATATGCCAGGCAGTGCTTCAGAGGTTGGACTGTTTGGATGTCAAGTTGGCTGCCTTATCGGTTGGGAGGACTGGTAGGAAACGTGTTGCTTTGTCCCCGCCTCCTGAGAAGAGTTCGCATAAGAAACAAGTGCTGTCTTCCTCTCCCTCTTCCCCGTCTACGCCCTGTCGGCGTATCAAGCGTTGGAAGGCTAAGGACTTTGCCCTTTCTTCGCCTACGAGGGAGGAACAACGTGGACGTGTTCCCGAGAGTGCTGGTGTTTTGGGCAGTGTTACTGTTCCCTCCCGTGTGTGCAATCTGCAGTGGATGCTTCGTCGTCTGCTTCGAATCACGGGCGTGTTACACCCCCCAACCCGCTCCCGTCCGTGTGCATCGCCAGCGTGTTGCAACCTCCCCCGTCCATGAGCATCACGAGCATGTTGCAACCTCCCCTGCCCGTGCACATAATGTAAGTGCTCCTTCTTCTCCAAGGCCTATTCATCACCGTAAGGATCTCAAGGCGCCTGTCAAGAGGTCGAAGGTAGTGAGCGCGGAGTTGGTGCAGCAGGAGTGTTTGCCTGCCTTTCTCAGTGGTGCTTCCAAGAGTTCGACTCTAGGGGATTCACCTTTGATCTCGAGTGTTCGGGATTCCCCCCATCTCACGGCCGTACGTCCGCCACGCCCGTGACCATTCATGGACATGTTGATGAGTCATCTGTTGGGGTAAGTGATGTTCTTAGTGTTATAGCTGGTTCATCTCAGAAGCCAATGCATGGACCCAGCCTAGACAGGTTAGTTGGGGTTTCGGGCTGTTTGGCTCCTAACCCTTCCATTAATTTTAGTGGGGAAGGTGCCTTAGAGGAGCCTGCACATCCTTCTTGTTGCCGGAGCAGGAGGAGGGAGACACGCAAGAGTTTTTGCCTTCCTTTTCAGAAGTTGTGGATCTCATTCGTGGGTTTAACAATTTGGAAAGTAGGACTCAGGCTCGGTCATCTTACACTCCTTCTTGCTTGGAAGCCTTAGTGGGAACTACGTATAGGTTAGATGAGATGCACCTTTAAAGGAAGAACTCTTAGGAATTGGTTACATAGAGGACATTATCTATAATATCAAGGATTTGCTGCAAAGGCTGAAACATTATAAACATTGACCTCTTCTTCAGTAGTGATGAGCCCAGTGATCCCCTTACCCAGTTTGACCTCTCATAGAGTGAGTCACTAGTTCCAAAGAATAACTTTCAGCTTTGAAAGAAAGACAAAGATGCAGAGGTCCCACAAGTGTCCCCTTAAAGTAAGAGACCTGATTCTCTTGGTAACAGAGAATTGCACCTGCAACTAGTATTTCCATTGAAAGCATCTTCCTCTCATAAACCTTCCACCCTCAATTTTGCATTTGTTTTACTATACCATCTATCCTTTTGTTACTTTTCAACCTTCTATTTATAAAAGGTTCCAACCAAGCCTTCTTCTCATTATTATCCTTACCACACTACCATATCATCTCAGTCTTGATACTAATCATATCAGTAATCTTTACCGCCCTGGCAGTTGTCCTAATTTCTTAGTTTTCCAGATCTGCTCAGTATACTTCTTTGCACTTATGCTGTTTCAGTGTTGTGCCAGGTTGAGATTATAGTCATTTCTGATAAACCAAGTAACAAGTACTGAGTAAAACAGTATGGGATACAGTATTCTCTTTTGCCACTACTACTGGACTACTGTTCAATAACTTGCCCAGCTATCAACATTGCAAATGTACAAACAAGCCAAGTTGTTCATACACAAACAACCCTTCGGTCTTAACAATAGGATCATTTTTAGCGACTAGCTGAATCCGGTTAAAAAGCAGATGAAAGCCAGGATTCTTGTGATATCTGGTAACACATGCGTAGATCGGGTGAAGAGGGGTCAAGGACCACGCATCTATGCCAGTCTTTTCTTTGACTGCCTGGGCGAGAGTTGTGTTTACCTCTCTTGGCCTTTTCCCGGTTCATCGCCCGTTTCTTTTCTTGAAGTGTGTGTGTGTGTTTTATTACCTGGTATTATGGCTTCTGCTCCTTCTCGGCGTCAGCGAATGTGCCCAGGAGTTCCTGGTTTTCCGTGTTCTCGTTTTTTTGCTTCGGCAGAGACCGACCCTCACATCACATGCAGTAGGTGTCGTTTGAATTTTTTTACTATTACGAATCCTTGCACGGAATGCTGGGCATGGCCTAAGGAGCAGTGGAGGAAGTTTTATGGCAAGAGGGAACATTGGAGAGTCTCGACTCTTCCTACTTGGGAGGGCTTTGCTCCTATTCCCGATGTTTCGTCTTCCGCAGTAGTTAACCCCCATAGTAGCATTGTCCCTGCATCTCCTTCCTTTTCTTCCATTGATTCGTCGAAGGAAGTATCGGGAGGTCGCCAGGGTAAAATTTGTAATGTAGCCCCCTCTTCCTCGGGAGCTTTTTCGGTACCCGAGAAGGGTGAGGTTTTTTCATCATTCTCTTCTCTTCCAGTGTCGGTGTCCAAAATGGCGGCGATTTGGAAGACGCTTGGGCTAGGGGGTACCCCGTCCTTGGAGGGGTTGCTAGCGCATTTTGTGGAGGCTCGCACCCCTCTTTCTGGTCTGGCCAGGCCATCCCCCCTCATCCCAGCCTCGTCTTCATGGGTAGCAGCAGTCAGCCATCTTGTATTGCTCCGCCAGTGTCTGCCGCCGTTTCGAGTCAGAGTGACGCTGCAGCGTCAGGCCCGTTGATGACGTCACAGGGTCCATCTTTGTGTATTCCTGCGCCAGTGGTGTCTCTTTCCCCCTCGCACCGAGGGGAAGCCGTGACGTCACTGCAGCTTTTGACGTCACTCTCATCGATAACGTCTCTCCCAGTCGTCTCCTCTGATCCACCTTGCTTAGCTGTGACGTCATCACTGCTGCCCAGTTTGCAACATCTCCCTTCCTTGTCTTGGGAGCCTTCTCTGGCACAGTCTGAGGTCATATGCCAGGCACTGCTTCAGAGGTTGGACTCTGTATTGGATATGAAGTTGGCTGCCTTATCGGTTGGGAGGACTGGTGGGAAACGTGTTGCTTCGTCCCCACCTTCCAAATAGAGTGGCATAAGAAGCTAGTGCTGTCTTCCTCTCCCTCTTCCCCCTTTACGCCTCGTTGGTGTATCAAGCATTGGAAGGCTAAGGACTTTGCCCTTCCCTCACCTTCGAGGGAGGAACAACGCGGACGTATTCCCGAGAGTGCTGTGGTTTCGGGCAGTGTTAGTGATGTGTGTTCTGCAGGGGTTGCTTCGTCCTCTGCCTCATATCTCGAACGTGCAACCCCTCCTCCCCCCCCACCCCCCTCCATCCTTGCACATCGTGAGCGTGTTGCAACCTCCCCTGCCCGTGCACGTGATGTTAGTGCTCCTTCTTCTCCAAGGCCTATTTGCACCGTAAAGATCTGAAGGCACCTGTCAAGAGGTCGAAGGTAGTGAGCACAGGGTTGGCGCAACTGGAGTGTTTGCCTGCCTCTCTCACTAGTGCTTCCAAGAGTTCGACTCTAAGGGATTCTCTGTCTATCTCGAGTATTCGAGTTTCCCCCCCATCTCACGTACGTATGGCTGCCACGCCCGTGACCATTCATGGACATGTGGAGTCATCTGTTGAGGTAAGTGATGTGCCTAGTGTTACAGTGGGTCCGTCTCGGAAGCCGACGCTTGGACCCAGCCCAGACAGGTTAGTAGGGGTTTTGGACTGTTTGGCTGCTAACCCTTCTGTTAATTTTGAAGGAGAAGGCGCATTAGAAGAGCCTACACACCCTTCTCGTCGTTAGTCTCCAGTGCTGGAGCAGGAGGAGGGAGACGCACAGGAGTTTCTGTCTTCCTTTTCGGAAGTTGTTGATCTCATTCGTGGGTTTAACAATTTGGAAAGTAGGACTCAGGCTCGGTCATCTTACACTCCCTTTTGCTTGGAAGTCTTGGTGGGAGCTACTCAGAACCCCAAATCATCTCTTCAGCTTCCTTTGTTGGGGTACGTTCAGTCGGTCTTGCAGAAAGTTAACGCCTCTGTTTCTGACCGGGACGGTTCACTTCGCTCTAGGGGCTCTACCAAACTACTACCCCCGCCTCTCACGAGACATAGGAAGTACTATGCTATGAGCTCTGCATTTTTGTTGTCACGCCACCTTACCCAGACGTCATTCGCCTGAAGCCGGGTTTGACTTTGGAACAGGTGAGGTCGGTGGCTCCGTCCTTGTCTCCGCAAGATGCCTCAGCTTTGGAATCTACGGCGGCGCCCCATGTTGCAGACGGTTTCTTGGCTATACCTCTGGTCTGTGGTTATTGCCAAGATAGCTTCTGACAGGTCCCCTGAAGCATTGGTGAGTGCCGCCTCGCTTGCCAGTCTATTGCAGTTCGGGGGCAAGGAGTTTTAATATTTGGCTCACCTCAGTGCCAATTTATGGGCTAATCTTCTTCTGATTAGGAGGGACACAGCTTTGTCTAGGATGGAGAGATCGCTCGACACCGAGTCTTTGCTGGCATTGAGGAACGGAGATCTGTTGGAGTCCCAATTTTTGTTTCCTCAGACAGAACTCGAAAATGCGATAGACCAGCGCCGGGCTGACACCAAAGACCGACTGGTGCACCAGGCCATGTCTAAGTCGGGGTCTCGTCCTCGGAGATGTTCGGCTCCTCCTCCTCCCCCAGTCCAGCAGCAGTGGAGGAGATCGTCGCCTGGTAGGCCATCGAGGACCTTGAGTTCAGCAGGGCCTTCCCGTTCGACACAGCCTAAGTCAGAAAATCAACGCCCCTTTTGCTCTGGTTCCTTTAAGCCAAGAAGAGGCCCAAGGGGTGGAGGTCAAGGGGGTCGTCAGTAGGTTAGGCGCCTCTCCCTTTCCTACGCCACAGGTGGGGGGTTGCCTGGCGGGCCATTGGGCCAAGTGGCAGAGTTATGGGGCGGAGAAGTGGGTGGTAGATGTCCTTTGGGTGGGACACCTGCTACCATTCGACTTCTCTCCTCCTCTGTCGGACAAGCTGCAGTTCAGGAAGGCGTATCCTCCAGATTCTCTGAAGTTCTTGGCTCTTCGGGAGGAAGTGCAGAAAATGCTGGACAAGGATGTGATAGAGGAAGTAGTGCGTCCGTCCCCGGGGTTTTTCAGTCACATCTTCTTGGTGCCCAAGGCATCGGGAGGGTGGAGGCTCGTGATCCACCTTGAATCGCTTCATCAGGAAGACACGGTTCGAGATGGAGACCCTGTGCTCGGTGGTGGCAGTCATGAGGGAAGGCGACTTTACGCTGTCGATAGACTTAAGGGACGCTTACCTCCAAGTCCCTGTTCATCCGACGTCCAGGAAGTTCCTTCGCTTCTCTCTTGTGGACAAGATCTTTGAGTTCAAAGTCTTGTGCTTCAGGCTGACGACAGCCCCTCAAGTGTCCACAAGGGTCTTCTCTCTCATATCAAGTTGGGCCCATGCTCGGGATCCGTTTGCTGAGGTACCTCGATGATTGGTTAGTCTTGGCAGTTTCCAGGGAGAAGCTGCTGCAGGACAGGGATCGTCTTCTTCGGTTCTGTCTGGACCGGGGCATGTTAGTCCACCAGGAAAAGTCGAACCTCGTACTCACTCAAAGGATTCTCTACCTGGGCATGGTCATCGATACGACAGTGGCAAAAGTTTTCCTGTCTGATCAGAGATTGGAGAAGTTGCGGGCTGTAGCACGCAACTTCCTGTCAAAGTCACAGCAGTCACCTCATCAGTGGCAGGTTCTTCTGGGAGTGTTATCTTCCCTGGAGAAGCTGGTCCCTCATGGGCATCTTCATCTTCGGTCTCTGCAATGGAGACTGGGAGAATTCTGGTCTCCAGCAGGGGACTCCCCTGTTTATGGTTCCTCTGTCTTTGGAAGTGAGAGAAGACCTTCGTTGGTGGTTGGACAACCAGAATCTGTTGAAGGGTGTCCCTCTGCGTTCTCTTCCACCGGACTTCCTTCTGTTCCCGGACACCTCCCTCACAGGTTGGGGCGCGCACTTAGGTGGCCTCATCGCTTCAGGCGTTTGGAGTTTGGAGGACAAGCAGCAACATATCAACGTCTTGGAGTTGAAGGCGGCTTTCCTGGGTCTGAAGGAGTTTTGGGGGAAGGTAGAGGGGTCATTCTGTCGCTCTCATGTCAGACAACACAATGGTGGTAGCCTATGTTAACAAACAGGGAGGTCTGGTCTCTTAGCAACTTCATGCCTTGACCGTCGAGCTTCACCAGTGGGCAATCAGCAATTCGGTAGAGCTCTCAGCCAGGTATATCCCAGGGAAACAGAACGTGGTCGCAGACAAACTCAGTCGCTAGGATCAGATCCTAGGCACAGAGTGGTCCCTTCATCAAGTGGCAGACAAGCTTTTCCAGATTATGGGGAGACCCATGCTGGACCTTTTTGCTACACACTACAACAGGAAGCTGGAGGTGTTCTGTTCAGTGGTTCCAGATCCTTTAGCATTGCCAGAAGACACATTCCAACATCCCTGGGACAACCTGGAGGTGTATGTCTTCCCTCCGTTTTGCTTGATCCGTCAGGTTCTGAACAGGCTGATGAGTTCACAGGGTCTCAGGATGACTTTGGTAGCCCCTCTGTGGCCTCAGGCAGAATGGTTTCCAGATCTGCTGTCGTTATTGTCAGAGGTTCCGAGGGAGATTCCCCCTTGGCGGCTTCTTCTGTGTCGGCCCCATGCGGAAAGGTTCCACCAGTCATTAGAATCCCTGTCTCTTCACGGTTGGAGGCTATCAAGTATCTCCTCTGAGCGAGAGGCTTTTCTCAGAGAACAGCTGGGCACATGTCCAGCAGTCTTAGGAAGTCAACCTCTGCAGTTTACCAAGGCAAATGGGCGATCTACTGTGATAGGTGTCGTAAACAGGGTTTTTATTCACTTGCGACCTCTATTCAGCGAATAGCAGACTTTTTAACCTTCCTCAGAGACGAGAAACGTTTGTCCGTTTCTGCTATTAGAGGCTAAAGGGTGGCACCAAGTTTGGTGTTACGCCTTAAGGGTATCAACATCTCTTCCTGGGAACTTTCCTTGCTAGTTAAGGGGTTTGAGCAGTCGAGTTCTCCTAGAGAGCTTAAGCCTCCAACGTGGGATGTTTCCTTGGTGCTTAAGAGTTTAACTTAGTGTCCCTATGAGCCCTTGTGTCGCTCATCTGACAGGAACCTGACGCTCAAGACAGTTTTCCTTTTGGCTTTGGCATCTTCCATGAGGGTATAAGAGCTCCACGGTCTTGAGTTATGAGGTGAAGCACACCAGGGGTTGGAAGTTGGTGTCCGAATTTGTCCTGGAATTCGTGGCCAAGACTCAAAATCCTTCAGTGCATGATGACAGGTTCACTTCGTTTTCCATTCCATCACTGACTGACTTTGTGGGTGGTGATGCTCAAGAGCTTTTGTTGTGCCCTGTCCGGGCTCTGCGTTGCAATCTTAAAAGGACTCGGCACCTTAGACCAGGCTGCCGCATACTTTTTGTTAGCACAGGCCGTACAAAGAAAGAGGTGTCTAAGAATACTATCTCTTTTTGGATACGGGAAGCCATCAGACAGGCATACTTGATTCTTGATGATTCCACCACCACGTCTGTGCAGGGTAGAGTACATGACATTAGAGTTATTGGTCCCTCTCTGGCTTTCAGAAAGAACTTGGCTATACATAGAGTGCTGAGTGCTGGTACTTGGTTACGCCAGTCCACGTTCACCTCCTTCTACCTTAAGGATGTTGCCCACAGATCTATGGACATGTTTTCCTTGGGTCCTGTGGTGGCTGCCTAACGGGTTGTGTAACTCGTAGTTGCCCTTAACAGGGATAGTTCCCCTTAACAGGACACCTTTGTATCTTACTTAAGATGATTGTGTGGATGAGAGAATGAGCTGGCTGGTCTCCTTTCTCTTGTACCTTTCCTTCTTCCTTCGGGCGGTTTAAGTGCTGGCCGGCTAATGCCATTCTTTAAGGACAGGACTTTGATATTCATACCACTTAATAAGGTAACTTGGGACATCTCCAAACCGCATATGATTTTCGCCTCTGACCTTCGGTTTTGTGACGCCAGGGCGAGTTATCCCAAAAATAACCATTTTTCAAATTCTATCTCCTCCCTTGATATTTAATATTAAGACCTGGGATTACTACCATATGTAGACCTGATGTAGACCTCCAATCGAATGAGGAGTTTTTTTATTCTACAAGTCATTTTTTCACTAGATATGACTTTTTCATTATGGTAAAAAATAAACCCTATAAATTAGGAAAACAAAATTTATAAAAAAAAAAAGAAGAAACAAAAATTGGAAAAAAGCTTCATTTGATTGTTCTATAATGTCTTTCTGAGTTATATACCAAATTCCAATGTTATAGCTTTAAAACTAAGTGAGAAGATAGATTTTGAAGGTCAATAACTATAGTTTTGAGATACAGGCGTTCAAAGTTTTTCTTTGTATTTTTATAGCAACAATATTAATAAATAATGATTATTATGGATGTATATTTCTTTTTTTGTGTATTAATAAACCAAAACTATTTTATTTATCATAATTTAATCATAAATGATGATCCCTTTGCTCATATATCGTAACTTGGGGCACTGCGTCAGGCAAGACGGGGCACTCCTTCCTACGCAACTCTCTCTCCTTCACTAACTTGGCTTATTACAGCGAATTTTCTTCTTCTGTATGTTAGCTAGATGTTTTCCTAGTATTTTCCGTTTTGGCATGATGAAATTCTTGCCGAAACAAAGATAAGCAAACGTAAATGCAAGAGAATGTCAAGAGGTGAAATTCGAAGTTGTACTCTCTTTTTATAAAGACAATGTTAATAAATCATGATTATTATGAATTTCATATTCCTTTTTGGGTATTAATAAACCAAAACTGTTATTTATCATAAATTAAGATCCCTTTGCTGAAAGATCGTAGCCCGGGGGACAGTGTGATGTGTGCTTCAGGCAAGACAGGGGCGTTTACTTACTACGCAACCCTCCCTCTCTCTCTCTTCACTAACTACGCTAATATCGCATATATTATGATATTCTGTAATCATATTAGAGCAAATTTTCTTCGTCTTTATGTTAGCGAGATGTTCCTTGTCTTTTCCT
Organism: Macrobrachium nipponense; assembly: GCF_015104395.2. Classification (NCBI taxonomy): domain Eukaryota; kingdom Metazoa; phylum Arthropoda; class Malacostraca; order Decapoda; family Palaemonidae; genus Macrobrachium; species Macrobrachium nipponense. Next base: position 96,569,240 of record NC_061108.1, read on the forward strand.
CATTGGCTTGATGAAATTCTTGCCGAAACATAGATAAATAAATGTAAAAGCAAGCGAATGTCAGAGAAGAAATTCGAACGTGTAGACTATACTTGAAGTATGTGCTCACACTGAATCATGGGATACTCCCAGAGTCCCCTCTGCGACTCACGGAATCACTACAGATGCCATTTCTCACAATTTCTTTGACAATAATTATCAAAATTGATGATGAGAAAAAATATTGCTTTTCTTGTACGGATGAGTTTTAGGCTTATTGAGTTATGTTTACTAATTACCCTGTAACTACAAAAGTCAGAGGAATTTTGACGAAATATTTCGTATACATATTCTCAATTGCCATATGAAGCTCCATGAATTTGTTCATGACTTTGCATTTTTTGCCCTATACCCCCATATATAAGGAATAGACATGTCATTTGCTGGACTTGTCTGATACAGGTGAGTAAGGTAGTCATACGGGTAGTGTGGTTGTGTAATATACAATATCTTACCCACTATTTGGTAGCATAGGTTCCACTCCTTGGCAAGGAGTCGGGAGTAATAGAAACCCAGGTGTCTTGGTTTGTTATTGGACAGTCAAAGTTTCTCTTTGGTTCCCTATACAATGGTTATCCCATATATCTGTATGCCACTCAGGTTCTGAGTGGTTAGATATCAGTTTATCTAGCTTCTCAACTGGTTTCAGTCCCTCTCCAAGAACTATTTCTTTTGAGAGCTGGATTGGTGGGTAGGCCCCCAGCTGGTCTAGGATGTCTTATACCTCCCTCCAAGTATGAGAGTATCCTATTGTTAAGACCGAAGGTTTGTTCGCGTATGAACAAATGACAAATTTTCTAAGAATTTGTATTTTTCATAGCTACAAACCGGAGGTCTTAACATTATACTGCCCACCACTAGCTCCCCCCCCCCCTCTATTTGTTGTCATCCTGAGTTGGGAAAGACTGGTGTAGATGCGTGGTCCTTGACCACTCTTCACCCCATCTAAGCATGTGTTGCCAGATATCACAAGATTCCTTGCTTTCATCTGCTTTTTAACCGGATCCAGCTAGGCGCTAGAAATTATCCTATTGTTAAGACCTCAGGTTTGTAGCTATGAAAAATACAAATAGTCTTAAAAAATTTGTCATTTTGCATGGTGACAGACTTTTGTCCCCAACTTCACATATGATATGGAAGTTTGTCCCCAACTTCACGGTAAAATATAGTAAAGCTTTATCGTAATCCTTGCTTTTAAAAGCCAAACTCCTTTCAACAAAAATTTTCACAGAGCACATTTTCATTATAAATGAAGGGAGAGAAAGTATATAAGCTAAAATACATGAGGAATCACTTATGTCAAGTGTCACCATCTCTGAACCCTACAGGTTCTGTTATACAAATGAAAATAAAAAATTCACAATGGCAAATAAGGTTAAAAAAAACTTAGAACATACAAATCAAAGTAAAGATTTATTCCACGTAAAAGACTAAAAAGATATCTCCTTTTTTTTATTGAAATGGGTATGAATGGTAATGACAAGTGTTGTACTGAATGACAAATATTACAAAATCTCATTACAATAAAATGATGTGTGAGATTCATTGCAGAACTGAAAAGCCAATGTTAACACAATGCACTCCAAGTGTGATGTTGAATTTCAAATTAAGGGTGAACAACACGTCTCCACAACCAGCAAATTTGCAATCTAATTTTCTTAAATTTTTGATTCATTGAGAAATATTCTAAATCTTAACCCTGTAAGATTCCAGTGATGTCACACAATTTTTTCTACGGAGATTCCAATGTAATTTACTATAAATATTTTGGCATTGGGTCACATTGGTATGATATCAGGAGAGTAGTTTATCTCCTATTCAAGTAGGGCCTGTTCAAAGAATTACCAATGAGCTAGTGCACAGCAGAACATAAAAAACTTTTAACTAATTTTTCCTTGCATTTCTTGTATGTTACAGCTGGCATAAAATAGCAGTATGGAATAAAGTTATCAATGAAAAGTAAAGAAATTTTTGTTCTTGGATATAATTAATGCTCCATTTGAACGATATAATTTATTTTCAATTTTTAAACACTCATTTGTCTTAAAGTGGAGCCAAAAACCAGTATTTCAAGAGAGATAGAGTTATAACCTATCATGAAAAACATTTATAGCAAGTGATAAAAAAGAAAGTTATCTCTAAGCACATAAGTGGTGGGTGAGGATGGGAATGTTTTTCGTAAGTTGAGTTATGGGTCCTACCAAAAAATCTTGTAGGGTTAATAAGCTTTCAGAAAATTTGAATTGTAGATTTATAATATTTGAGAGTAATTACCAAACCAGTTCTTACTTTCCTTTCAAACAAATGGATTCAAACCATATTATTGCTATTATAATTTCTTATTAACTCTCAAATCCAGTAAATTATAGTTTGGTTATTCTAATGTGTAATAGTTGTGGTTAGTATTACCAAATTGTAAATCCAACAGCACAGACAAGTGCAATGTCTCAACGTGACCCTGGTCGTAGCTCCTTTCATGGACTAGCATTACACACTACAAACAATATGAAAAATAATCATAAAAATCTTTCATAATTAACGATCACAACATGTATACAATCATGATGTGTGTAGCTATGACGCTTGAAAATTAGGGTTTCTCTTTTATAAACTAGGCCTGATTTAGCCATATTTTCTTTCTGTAATAATAAAGAAGTTGAAAAGATAGCGATGTCCTTCTTGGCAATAACCAATTTAGATTTCTATTCTGTAATGACAGTTCTAAACCTGGAACTAAACAAACTACAAGGTGTTCTTAGAAGGATGTAGTGCAATATCAGATTATTTTACCACTACTATTTCAGACAATAACTAACTAAACTCACTTTCCTTGATGAGACAATAAAGACATTCTGAGAATGGCACATTTTCCTGAATGAAAATTTAATACAATATTCTCAAAAGCTAACCTTGTAGCCTATCAAACTCAAAGCTGAAATTTTAAATATGAAGAAGTTTTAAGAGCAAGACATGACAGCATTTTTATTATGAAAGCTTCATCTGATTCAGTGAACAGCTATTTCAAGAAATATAATTCCTTATAATTTGCTAAAAGCATTATATAAAATACAGTACATGAAAATTACACTTCTTTTTTTTTTGAAATGTATGGTATTCATAATGATGGTATGATTGTCATTGGCTGAAATCAGTTCAACTTCTTTAAAAATTACAAGAATAAATAACTAACTTTTTTACTAATTAGGATCCTACAATGCTTTCTATATAAATCTAAAGTGATACATGAAACAGTATATGCAGCAATTACAAAATAACAGTATCAAAACAAAATACTCCTATCCCCTGCAAAATGCTTGCTAATCTTTATAGAAAAGCTAGCACTTTTACATGCTGTTACTACTTTGTGCTGTGCCTGCCCCTTCAGATATAAGATACCTTTTCCTATCTTATTTCAATCCCGTATGCATTCACAAAACTTCTAACACTTTATTTTCCATACATACATACGGGTGTTGCCAGCCTCACAAATACAAAGATATTGCAAAACTATAAAAAGAATACTCAAACATATTTTTTATACCAAATGGTAACATTTAACATGAGTACATGAATGAAACTCTACTGGACAATTATTTTCTGATAAAACAAAAGAAATACTGTAATGAACTAAATCATTGTAGAAAATTAATATTTATTGTACAGGAATATGCAACATCATACAAATGAGGATTTCAGCAGCTTAAAACCACAAAATAAATAAAGCTGGTATAAATTGAGAAGAAAAGACTAATATCAATATAGTGAAAAATGTTCAAGAAAGTATACTTCATAATCTCAATGGTAATTATGCACATAGCTTTCTTTTACCCAGAACACAGCCACTCTATATATGTATACTTGGACAATTTCTTATCAAGTAATACAAAATCTTTCTGTTACGGTGAGAAAATTCCTTTTTTCTTTAAATTGGGTGGCTAATGCACATACATCATATCTAAAAAATTTAAGGAGAACAGAGAATACTATACCATCGGATTTACAAGTTGCTTGGTGGACAAACTTTAAAAAACATTGCAGTTATTACAGATTTGACAGAACTTTAAAGTTTTGCAGGAAATTAATTTTTAAAATTCAATTGATTTAAATTTTTTTAATAACCATACTTGGATCCAAATACAGTACTGTAATATTCAACTACCAAATGACAACTCAAATTTTTTTTAATTTACCCAATCAAGAATATTTATGCACTTGAAATATAGTATGTACTTTGAAGTGTTACCTACAATTTTGTTTCCCTTTGCTGAACAGTCTTTGAATGTGCAAAAACAGGGGTAGGTTATTCAGAAAATTTCAACTGCTAAAACTTATGACGTATAGTAATGTACTTCAATTATGTAATGTACTTTTATTATAATTCTTACTGAAATTTCCTACGCCAAATTTTGTCCTGCAGAAAAAATGTCTTTGGTCAAGGGTACCAATGTACTTTTATGCAAAGATGATGATTCTGCCAATATTTAGACTGGACTTTCCACTCATTTTCTGTCAAATATGGTCATCCCTAATGACCAATTATGTTGTGTCTACATATGACACTTTAGGAAACCAGTTGCACATCAAGTAATGAGTAAAACCCTTTGAAAATTATTTACTAGAGAAAGTCAAACCAAAATTTCAATTACCAACATGACATGTCTTAACTCACCCATCAATAACCTCTATAATGATGAACAAAAAGCAATGGACATAGAATACCAAACCTTTCTGGGCAAAATTTAGCTTTTAATAAAATAGTACGGTTATCTAAGAAGCATCACAGTTTATAAAAATAATCTGTTAATAATTGCTGTATTCTTGGATAAAAAAATTAAAAGTGTACAGAATATAGAAATGGGCTTTTTTTTTTTTATTATTATAAATGAAGGAAATTCATCAGCCTAAAAACAAAGAATTTTTCAACTGGCATGAATTCAATTATTTCTCCATTTCATCCAAAACTTTGAGGAACAATGACACAACCTTCTTCACAAACTTAAGAATTCTTGTGGTGTCCACAAGAAACAGCATCTAAATTCAGCTGCCTCAATGACACAAATTACTAACATAATGAGTGGTGCCTTATGTAATTTGCCAACTTGACTGATGAGCATCACTTGTTCCAGTGGCATCACAAAGTTATTTATGACCATCACATGAATAGTACCTACAACACAGTAGACAAGAACTTATCCTGTAGGACCTTGTGATTGTGCGCTTACACAAAATGCAAGCAACTAGGATCTACAGTAAAGCACAGAAATATTTAACAAGTACTTTTTCACGCTTCAACTGCTCGGCTTATCTAACTTTTCTTAAATCAAATTCATCTTTCAAATAAAAATATATAAACCTTTTTCTACAGTAAAAAAACTAAAGAAATACGAGTGGTTTACATTTTACACGGCAATTAAACCCTGCAGAATACCTGGCATCAGCTAAGCTACTTGGTACTAGGAGGACATTTTTTTTTTATTGTTGTATAAACACAAAACACAAGTTTACTGTGTTTAAAAAGGCAATGGAAGTATAGGATATAAGTAAGTCCCAGTTCTATGGTACTTCAGCACTACTCACTTTACTAGAGCAACTATATTTCAGACATATACATTACTGTATACTGTGTTGTCTCTTCTGTACAAAAGTACTAGGTTACGGTATTTAAGCTTCTATTGATAATACTTTGTCAATTCCATCACAATAACGGCAAGACGCACAGCCAAGAATCCAGAAGCTTTTTAGGTTGCTATGACTTGTTTTTATATATAGTTTTTCTTCACTACGAATGTACACTAACCACACTTATGCCTACATGCTACACGTGATCCTAAGTCACACGTCTAAATTTTTACTTGGCGACTGAATGATGAAAGGTTCACTCCACATTCTCCGTAAGTCACCCTGAAAATAAAAAAAGTAAATTATGGTACTTATGGACAGATGAGACTTTTACAAATTTAAATCTTAATATTTCATGAGGTTGAGTAAAACTTAAATATTTACTATTCAAACTAAGTTTTTCATGCCAATGAAAGATAGTTACTAAAAAGATCAGGCTTACACTTTACACACAAGATATTTTTAAAGTAATTTAAAAAATTCTCTAAATCATTTTTTTAAAATCATTTGTAGAGAAAACAAAAAGTAATAAGGACTAACATGCAGAATGCACAATAAAAATTTTTCATGATCTTTCTACTGGTCTTTGTCCTATTATCTCCATATCTACGAATCTAACCTTTTTTTACCCCAACTTTGTGGTGTGCATGACTTACAATACTATTTTTCAAGAATATTTATATATTTGCAACTTATGCTGTTTTACCTTTGACATCAGCTTATTTACTTTTGACATGTAGTTCAAAATGGTATCACTTCATTACTTAAATACTGCAGGGGTTCATTACTAATACCTTATCATGGGCTTCAGTATTTAATACAGTACTTATCTTTAGTTGCTACACAAGTGATTCATAGAGCTATTTTTTCCAAACAGCATTTAACACACAACTTTACCTTGAGGTATGCCATAGTTAGGAGAGGAAGTAATGTGAATGGAACAAGATACAACAATGCGGGTTGGGCAGCTTTAAACACCTCTGATGAAACTGTCGCAGTTAAGAGTCCCAGGAAATATCCAATTAAGGAGCAATGGAAGTAACTGAAAAGAGCATTTTACAATAAATATTGTAGAAAAAAAATTATGGTAGCTACATAAAAAAACCTGCTCAACTATCTAAAGCCATTGACTTCAATATTTTTGCTAGTACCATAGTTACATTTGGAAACAGAAAAACTATGCAGTAGGCTCTTTGTATCTTCAGGAAAATTATTCCACAGAGCTGTCATTGTGCAAAAGATGCAGAGGCTCTGGAGACAATGTTCGGTATTCTAAAATTAATCAAATTTCCATATACTATACATAGAGCAAATCTGAGCATCCCTAACTTTGCATCCCATACAGTACATGGCATACGGTCATGAAAATTGCTGTTGTGTAAAGTACACATAAATACTGCTCACCAACATATTGGGATGTAAATGTACCGGGTGTTTAGAAATTAGAGCCCCCCCCACCCCCAGAACAAATGGAAAGTTATGAAGTTTTCTGCTATAGCCTATCTCCAATTACATTGTCTTAAGTTTCTATTAAGCTATTTTTCATTTTACATTTCTTGTATTTTCAGACTGAGGGACGGAGTCAGATACAGCTATGGCTAACGACTCGGAGGAAATCAGATTGACTGACTGAATCCAGGCTATAACCTTCAGAGAGGCCAGGTTTGCTGGTGCATCCTTCATTTCACTTTCCTGGATAGCTAAATACATTAAAAGAGATGAATCCTTTGTTAAAAGAAACTGGAACAAAAATCCATATGACTATCATCGTGAAAAGAGTGAGAATCTTTGAAGGCCTGAAGTCCTTTCTCAGGAGCCAAAAGACATCATAGCTGAGGCAGTGGGTAGACCAAGAGTCTTTACGTAAATTGGCACTTAAACTAGAAACAAAAAGGAGAAAGAAGAGAAGTTATAGTGCTGTATATCGTAAGTTGAAAAAATCTGGTATCAAGCCATTTCATGTTATCAGCAAGCCCAACATCACTCAAACAGAGAGAAGACCGTGCATGGTTTTGTGGTTCATTTCTTAAAGATTGGGATGAAGGGGACTTTCTCCATGTTGCAGCATCAGATGAATTCTTCATTTACACAGTCAGGAAGCCAAATCACAAAAATGACATCAATTGGGCTGCAAAGTTGGATGATATCAGCAATGACGTGCACTATCGCCAAGTTGTGAAATTTCCTGAATGTTTGGGATTTTTTCTCTGTTTCACAGCCAACAGTTAACGCGGATCATCAAAGAAAAAGGACAGTCATGGAATGGCAAATACTCCAGAGAAACTGTGCTTACTGGTGGAGTATTTCCTTTCTTCAAAGATCCTGAAAAATTTTTATCTGTTCAAGAAGTCACATTTTTGCATGATAAGGCACCATGTTTCAAAGCTCTTCAGACACAGGAGCTGCTTCGAACAGTGGTATCGATTTCTTCTCATCAAGTGAATTTCCAGGTAGCTCTCCTGACCTTAATGTGTGTGAATGAAAACATTGGTAGTATCTTGAAGGATCGTGTTGAAGCACGCACAGTGAACTATGATGGTATACCAAGCCTCGACGACCTGCGAAGAGAGGTGACCGGAGTGCTCAGGGAAATGGAATTTGAGTCTCAGCTTTTTTTGTGTTTTGCTGAAATGATACCCCTCGAGAATGCAGGCTGTGGTACAGGCAGATGGAAGCCACACAAAATATTAAATACTCGGAGAGAAACTTGAATAAATACCTGTTCTGAGTTACGTACTTTTGTTTTTGTCTATATCAATTGTAATTTATGTTGTAGAGGGGGGGGGAGCCTCTAATTCCAAAACACAGTGTATATACAATGCTGCTTAAGAAAAACAACATTTAGCATAATTTAATAAGAGACTGCTAGCATTTATTTACATAGCAAAAACAGCTGTTTGTACATCCCAAAATATGTATACTCTGCTCCACCACTTTTTCTCAGGGATAGGTTCCAGAACCCGCCGCAGAAATGCAAAATCACCTATAAAACGCTTATAACTGCCCCTTAAAGTACAATGCTTATAACTGTCTATTTTGAAAGTTCATTGCCTAATTTAGTAGTCCAAATAAAAATATACCTTAAATTAGCACACTAAAACAATTTTATATCAATCCAAATGAAAATACACCCCAAACTACCATCCCAAAAAATCTTGAGTCATCTTAGATTAGTACCCTTTTACATACAACTGTTATTCTTAGTATTTATGTATACCTTCTAAAGTGCTTACAACAACAATTTACTAATTATAAAATAACGTGAACACAGCAAAATATCTATAAAATGTCTAATACAAATTAAGTAAATCTGTCTTACAGAATGTTGACAATTAATCAAGTTGCCCCCGTATACATAAGCATAGCCGTTTTCTCTCGTTGTATTGAAGTCATCCTGTTTTCTTTATATATTGGTAATAACAATTAAATTATCAGTAATTTGCTTTTTTTTTTATTTTGTATTCGTGACTAAATACAGATTTTTGTGATAAATTTACAGTGTACTTATAATGTAGTAATGTATCTATTAAGCTCATTCCAGGTTAGGCCCCAGACAGACTATAATTTATACTCTCTCTCTCTCTCTCTCTCTCTCTCTCTCTCTCTCTCTCTCTCTCTCTCTCTCTCTCTCTCTCTCTCTCTCTCTCTCAATATAATGTAAGATGTAATTGAAATATATTACTATAAAGTGTTTTTGGATGAAAGTAGATATTGTAACAATATTTAAAATAGTTGCTAATTATTTTCAATTTATTTTCCAGTAACAGCAGACTGGAAAATGAAATTAAAATAATTAGCAAATATTTTAAATATTGTACAATATGCTCTATCATCCAAAAACTTTACAGTAATATAATTTCAAATACATCTAACAATACCCTAAGAGAGAGAGAGAGAGAGAGAGAGAGAGAGAGAGAGAGAGAGAGAGAGAGAGAGAGAGAGAGAGAGAGAGAGAGAGAGAGAGAGAGAGAGAGAGAGAGAGGTAACTAGTTATATACTCCTATTTATGCTAATTCTGTAGTCCAACCTGGAAGGAACTTAATAGATACACTGTGAATTACAATAAGTAGATGTAAATAATTTTCATAATAAAAATCAGTATTTAGTCACGAACTCAATATGAAAAAAGCTAATTAGTAATACTTTTAGATACAGTCCAGTCCATAGAAAAAATCTGCAAATTAGTGAAAGTAACCTAGTGAAAGTAACCACTGCATAAACGTGGATAATGTGTTCCACAAAAATCTGCAACAAAATGAAGCACAAAAAAGTTAAATGCAAAAAAGCAGGGCAGCACTATAAACATTATATTCTCCTATTCTATAAATGATAACATAAGACTATATGAAAAATTTTGATACAGGCATTTCTTTTATGGACTGCACATTCAATAGTATAATACGTACTATACAATTCAGTGTGCAAATTCTAACATGGTACCTACAGAACACAAGAAAAATACCCTCCACTGTGGTTAATTACACAGTATATATATATTTATTACATCTACTATGAGATTCAGGGCCTCTGTAACACGGTTTTTTCGCAATAACTTTTTCTCTATGCGTTTCATAGATATAACGCTTATTCAGAATACACATTATATCTACAGATAAATTTTGACTGTATCCTGCATTCCGAAGGTTGAATAAATTTGGTACTTATAATGTAAAAGTGACTTTTTTTTGAAGACGGGCCAACTTACTCAGAGAAAAGGTTTCAAACGCACTCGTTACGTAACTTATGACAGCATTTCTTCCCTCTTTCTCGATGGATGATTGGCTATACGTAACAAAGGCTAGACCTCTGGCAACAATGACATAAAAATTTAAATACAAGCAAAGCAGTACACCTTCATGAACTGTGAAAGCTCTACACTGATAATTGTCATAATGAACAAACCAGCAAAATATGTTAATAAATACAAAATCACTTTGATTATTAGTCTAACTCCCAAAATAAGTTTCATAAGAAATTAGTCAACTTTATAGGTCACAATCAGATTGACAAGATGTAGGGAATAGTTGGTAATTTTCAAAAACATAGTAGACAAGCTTGATTTGATAACTGCTATATCCAATGTCAAGCAATTTTTATTTATTGGCTATCTACCTATTTACTGAAAAAAAAAATAGCTGGTACTGTATTTTGGCTTTAAACCTTCACCAATAATTATCGTCAGAATGATGACTTCATGAGGCTCCACCCACTTTGGCCTCGTTATAATTCCGGATAACACTGAAGGGTATCATGGGCATTGTTGGATTAGAAAATTTAAGTTCTGGCTATAAAAACTCATTTCTCGAGTAGTTGTAAGAAGTGATAAATGACCCTCAAGGATCCCAGCAGTTGGCCTAAACATTTAATTCATGTATATTACTGTTATTACTAGTACTGTTGCGCCACTACTGCTATGTATCGTTCCGCCATTCATAAAGTCTTTGTCATGGCCACGGGCTTTCTCTTGACTGTATAAAGTTGCAAGTCGTAAGACAAATGCAGTTATGCAACTACAGGGACAATTTCAAATCCTGTTAGCCATTCTTGACTGCTGTGGGTTTCAGAGCCGATGAAAAAAGGTGAATGAGTTTCTGTCTGGTGGATGGGCGGGGCAACATTTCGTCAAACGTTGTTTACCTTGCTTATGTAATGAATGTTTTTCGACTCTTGACTCGTAATCATTGGCCATGGTGTCGGCTGGATAATTTTTACTCTATAAAAATTAAAACTATCGGGTTTAGGTTATTGATAATGCTGACAAATTTGTGTGTGGTTGTAAAATATACATATGTCAACTTTCAGCTACATCCGATGCTTTGATAAGGAGCAAAGTCCAAAAAACCGTGTTACAGAGGCCCTGAATCTCATAGTAGTGGTGACTACCTAAACACTAAAATAACAGCTGCTTAAGGGTAATATAAATTTTTTCCTGGTCTTTTACAAAATATTTATTTTATTGTAAGCAAATTGTTGTGCATTGTTGTGCAATAAACAATGAAAACAGTACAGAGTCTGAAAAAGAAAAATAAGTAGACTTAAGATATGAAAATTATCTCTCTCTCTCTCTCTCTCTCTCTCTCTCTCTCTCTCTCTCTCTCTCTCTCTCTCTCTCCCACAATGCTAACACTCACGTAAACCCCAATCTTGGCTCTTGACGTGTTCCTCTTCAGGGTTAAGATGAATTGATGAAATTATGACGTTATTTACAATATCAATGAAATGACTTGTGATGAATGACACTGGAGAGAAATGAAGATTATTGTTTTCTTATGATTAGATGACAGCTGAGTCATCAGAATTGGAATCAAGATTCAAACAGCACAAATTAATGCATCAGTAAAGGTCTTGCAACTGGTGGTGAAATGCATGAAGGTTTAGGCAAGACAGAAGCTTCAGGTGAAGGCTGACAAAATATGATATCAAGGGATGCAGATTTAACAAATTACTAGATTTGGGAAGTTTGGCCACTTTTTAAAACGTCTGTTACAGGATGCCGTTTCCTTTCCTGCTTGAAAATTTCAAAACTGTCCTTCAGAGGTTGAAGGCTGATCATAATGTCATGGGTGTAATTAATGCCATCTTCCACTGAAGGTACAAGCTTATTAATCAAAGCTTTCAACTTTTGGGCTTTGGAAAATATACTGGAGCACTTTTCCTAAGTTCAAACTGACAAGTCTTACTCATCTTATTTTACCTGCTCTCCAAGATCTTCTTTAATCAATCTCCCTATGGCTGTCAAGAAGTTCATGGATGTCAATCTCATATCAGATAACCTTTCACCCCCAAGTTCCTTGGCAACTGCAAGAATATGTTTCACACCACCATCAATTGTGGGAGACTCGTTGAAATCACTAACTATCTCATTCAGGGAATTCCAGTGAGTATTTATAGTCTTGGGTTTTAACCAATCCACAGATTCCTTGATGACTACAATAGCATCTCGGCTATGGTGAATTGATTCCAAAAGTCCATGACACCATTCTCAGGGTTCTTGTTTTTGGCACTGAGACTACTTCTGAAATGCAGCCTTAACACATTTAACCATCCCCGATAAAAAGACAATCAGTAACATAAAGTCTGAAGAAAAAAAAATTTGACAATTCATCCACAACCAACATCATTGATTCAGGATGGCCAGGAGCATTATCAGTGTTGCAGAGAACTCTGAACAGCAACCCTTTCTCCTCAAAATATTTTTAACTTTCAAGACAAAATACCACCTAAATTATTCAATATAGATGATGCTCTCACCCAAGCCTTCTTGTTTTGGTGCCAAAATACTGGAAAAGGATTCTTTTATTTTCAGTGGTCTTCAGTTACTAGTTTAGTGCAATAAGCCAGGTTTAACTGTATCCAGCAGCACTACCATGAACACCAGTGACAAACAATGTTTCAAAGCCTTAAATCCTTTGGCTTGATCAGCATTTTTGCTGATGTACAAACATTTACAAATCTTCCAAAACAATCCAGTTTTGCTAGTTAAAACTTGCTTTAATTAATTTATGGATATCTGTCCTCATCTGGGAATGTTAATGCCATTGGTTATTTTCAAATTTTTAAGCTAGTAACATTTTGCAAACTACAAAATCATGCTTTTCAAGCTTTTTCTCTTTTCAAGTTCTGCTTAGGAGCATTTATGCATGCTTAGTGCTTTCTCAAGCAACATGTTACTATCAATATGAACATTTTTCCTTATCAAATCTTGCCTTTCAAAGTGCTTCATCACAAACTATTGATACCATTCTTCCTGTTGTACTGAAACTAGGTCTTATTTCATGGCCTTTTATTTCAAACTGTGCAAATACTAAAGCCATTTTTCCCTTAACTCTGCAGAACTTTAGCCAAAGATGCACTGCCCTTCAACAAATCTAGAATGTTCACTTTGTCACCTCGAGAGGATTACTGTAACTTTTACCTTGCCTTTGTTTTTTGGGAGACGTTTTTTCACAAAATTAAGGGCAACGTTAGATTAGAGAATGACTACCACACAAATGGCTAGACTGCATGACTGGCTGTGAGACATAGGTACACAGTGTAATATTTTCCCCTCATCAGCAGAGTTATATTATGGGAGTGCCTAAAAGTCAAATTTTTATTACTAAAATTATCTCTCTCTATATATAGATATAGATATAGATATAGATATAATATAATATATATATATAAATATATATATAATATATATATATAAAATATAATATATATATATAATATATAATATACTAATAAAAAAGGAGCCCATAAAAACACCCAAAATGTAGAGAAAAAGTACCTATATTCAGAGACTCCTGTCTCTCTCTTCAGGTTATATGAATAAAAAAGTTTACAGAAAAGTGTATTTATATCGGATTTACAGGTAAATCACTCCCCAGAGATTTAATACAACACCAAACGGTCAGTTAGGTATGGACAACAGAACTCGGCTATTTTCAATCATATAAATTGAACAGTAACCATAGAATAAACTGGAATATGTCACGTGTAATTTATAGCAGGGCAAACTGCCGGTACAAGATCAAATGATGGAATCGGCCTTAATAAAGAGAAGCAGGAATGAAACATCTCATAAAGGAATTGGACCTCGGACATCGCGACGCAGTGATTCATTCAACCAACGCTTAAGAAGATTAAAGGAAGATTATCAGCGGGGGTGACCTAAATTGGCTTACTTGTGGACGAATCTCTTGGTATAAATACCACCTTTTCTGTAAACTTTTTCTTATTCATCATACCTGAAGAGAGAGACAGCAGTCTCTGAAATATAGTACTTTTCTCTCTACATTTTTGGTGTTTTTATGGGCTCCTTTTATTAGATGGAATTCTGTTGTTACAGAACACTTTTACCACCATAACATAATATATATATATATTATATATATATATATATATATATATATATATATATATATTATATATATATATATATATATATACACACACATATATTCATACATACATACATACATACAAACATACATTAGAAAATGGTTGGTGATATCCCTATAAAACAAAACCATTGTTTAAGCAATATTACTGTACTGTATATTTGAACTAACCTTATTTTATTCAGGTTTGAAGGTGGTGGTGGAACTCCAGCTTCTGCTGATAAAAGCTGAGCTTTTTTATACGCATCATACCGCAGCACAAAACACAAAAGTAGGCCTGGCATTACCTAAGGAAAAAATATAATTTAATTACTAAAATTAAATAGAATTACAATTCAAGTAAACATTCTAGTCTAGCCTAACTACTGTTGAACAATAAAAACATGAATACAAAATAACTTAACTGCCTAGAAGAAAAATTTATGTAACAAAATAACAAGGCATTAGAGTAGTACATAATTCCTGAATAAAAAGAGGATGGCTAGACATTATAAAGCTTCCTTAACAAGTGAATAATATTCAGTTTAGGAAATACAATATTAGAAAGGCTCTGATGTCTGGCAAGTTATCTCATCTCTCCTCTGTCACATGCATTTTTTCTAGGCAAAACCCTTACTAAGATCCTAGACTTGCTTGTACAGGAACTTCTTTTGAAGATGCAACACAATCCTAAGAGCACAATTCAATTAAATTTTCTTGGTTTTAATTCAGGAACCACTGTAACTATTCAACTAATCACCATAAACTGGTTTAGTCATACAAAGAATTTATTAGAACACCTATTATAAAACAGGTTTTGATGTAGGAAAAACCTATTTTTTGGTAGCTGCTGTTTGTCCTCAAAAGAGTTACTCTCATGGTCCCCTCCCCCCAGGCTCCATAAGACAGGCTAACCACTTAACTAGTTTGTTTCGGCCAGAATAGTGCTTGTTGGCACAGTGATAGAATATAAAGGACTCAAGACAGAAGGGTTCTACCTCCTAGTCCTACAGTGACTTCCTTGGCTCTCTACATCCCATTTGCACAGATGTGACAACAGTGTATGTTATGTTAGCCATATTCCTCCTCATTACACTCTGGTCTATCCAAGTTCACTAATCCCTAGGTTTGAATCCAGAAATTTGCGCATTTACACAAATTACTACTGACCAAATTTGCCACTTGGTAACTAGTTAAATCTCTTCTAGGCCTCATTCTCAGTTCAGTAAATGTTTTTTGAACTGCAAAGTACATTACCAAGTCAAGTGACTCTTAGGATTGTTTGCCACCAAACCATCATAACGACCATGGGGTAGATATAAAAATCACCATCTCTTACCTGAAGCTACATATTTTTCCAATACCTGCCTCATGAAGCCAACAGGGAAAGATATAAACATCAAAGGCATTCAACGGATGTAACACTTCATCCTTCCTCCAGGCTTTTGGCTTACTGAATTGAATAATACAGGAGTTTGTAGTTCAGGCTAATTGTAAGTAAAATTACACCTGCAAGCCTATAGATGACAAAAAGCACTGGAGATCTTGGAGTTCAAGGACCACTAAAGCAGTTGGGCATAATTCTCCCTATGCCTTCCTGGAGCAAATCTCAAACTACGCTGACCTCATTTCCCTCTGCCGCACATAGATTCCATTCCCAACCATCACAATGTATGCCACCATTTTCACTTTGTTGGTCATCACACCTGTCTCTTAGCAAGTGCATGGAGGTCTGGGAAGTTGGATGTTACAGTTAATGTGATGTCCCACCAGCTATGTCTAAGATCCTGTCACTTGATGATCAAGTAGTTAACTGCCACAATCTTAGACTTGACACATCCATAAGTATAACATCTCTAAGGGAAGAGGCCCTGTAGGGGAGTAGTGCCGTCAGTGCACCTCATGCGGTACACTGTTGGCATTACTTATGGTTCTTTGCAATCTGTCTTCGGCCACTAGCTGCAACCCCTTTCATTCCATTAACTGTACCTCCTTTCATGTTCTCTTTCTTCCCTCTCAATTTCCATCTTCCTAACAATTGATTCATAGTGCAACTGCGAGGTTTTCATCCTGTTACACCTTTCGAACTTTAAACAGTCAATCCATTTAACACTGAATGATCTTATAGGTCCCAGTGGTTGGCCTTTGGCTTAAATTCTGTATTCAATTCAATTCTAAGGAGAGAGGGCCCAATAAGACATCTAATAAGAGTTGATTGGATTTTCCACCACGTAGGTTCCTAAAGGACATCCTCTGAAGCTATGATTAGGTAGTCTTTTGGTAGCGTTAATGTCAATCATGACTACAACCTTGAGCAATACCAACCATGACTGTAACTTGAGCAACTGTATGAAACGCATAGGTGCCTGTTCAGCGATTGCCAGAACTTTGCCATACGATTTGGACTTCAGTGAAAGGATGACAATATCCTGAAACCTGTCCCATGGTGGGAGAACTAATTCTACTTTAACAAGTCTAATTCCATCAAAGGCTTAGTACTAAGTCTTCTTCTACTGACTGATACAGAGTCCAAGTGTTCAGCAAACCTGACACTGGGCAAGAATCATCCTGTGGCAACACCCAGTCATCTCCCACGTCATTCCAATCTGACGCCCCATACCATCGCTGATGATAAATTTTGGGTGACTTCCACTGAGGTCAAGGTTTGGGAAATTACTTCAAGAGAAACTGCCAGGATAAAATAGAACTTTAAACTGGAATACCTTTACTGAAATGAAGCAAGGTCATTTTGTTGAAAACCACATAACTTTGAAAATAAGCAGCCTTGAGTTCCACTGAAGCTAGAAAGTCCCAGTCATCTCCATCTTAACAAAGGGTTTGCCACAAATTTGTTCTGTGGGTAGAAGTCTACAATCAGTCTCTGTCTTCCTATTAACTTGGAATTGCAAACAAGATGACTGTAGAATCCAGATATGTTCCACACCTTTTCAGTTGCCTTTATTTCCAGTAATGATTCTCTGTCTAAAGCCTGGAATCTCTCATCAGCTGCTATATATCATTAAGTCTACTGACTGGGACAATAATGGGGGCTTGTCCCCCAGAATGTTGTGTCGATAACTTAATCATTTCTACTAATCATCCCTTATTACCTATATCCTGCAACAATCTTTAACACCTCTAGAGACAAGCCTACACTTGTGGAAGATCTTTCAGCAAGGGAGTAATTTCCTAAATTCCTTATACCCCACTTTCCATGAGATATCACAATAAACCTCCCACCTTTCTTAGTCCTAATGACCAACCACTGCCAGTTGCTGGAGTTGACCCAGTTTGTGTAAATCTCATATACACTGTGCCTGGCTTCCTCTGTTGCCTAACCTTTGGAAGAGATAGTCCTGGCCATTGAGTTCTCTCCTGCTGGATGTTGAATGTTGTCTTCTGGATAACAACATGGTGCCATTGCTGACAATTTCTGCCCGGGTAGCCTCTAAGACCTACCTAACAATACTCTCTGGAAACAGGAATGGGTACAAAGGTTCACTGACCTATGAAGGCTTCATGTCTATGGAGGAATATGGTTGGAGAGGACCTTGGTCACCACTTACTTGCTTGTCTCAGCTCCCAGTAGACAATATCATGAAGGAATCTAGTGTTCAACTAAGACAACTAATGTAGTAGGATGAGAGGAAGTTTACCGGACAACCTGCTACTTTTGTCACCAACAAAGGCAGCAAACAGCACCCAATCTTGTTACATGAGCCAAATATGTCAGTATTGTAAACAGATATATTTATTCCTTCAGAGATGGATGTACCATCTCTTATTAGAGTAGTTATAATACTAAAAAAAAAAAAAAAAAAGCCAATAGCCAGGTAACCAAGATCAGCTTACAACACTTGCATCTCAACTGCCATTAAAGGAAAACTTTACATCAAGAATGTATTTTAACTAAATAATTTAGTTTGTACTGGAGTAGGTTGGGAGAAAGTTTTAGGCAAGAAAAAAAAAAAAAAAAAAAAAAAGCTTTCCTAAATATTTTCAGCGTGAAAGAAGGTGCTATACATATTTTAACAAGGTGATAAATGTGCACCTTTAGTTTTGCTATAGATACTGACTAGTACATTGTTCAAAGTCAGATTATTCGAAGCAAAATTACGCCAGCATATGGACCTGCCTGACAATGCTCTACTTAGAATGTGAAAATATTTCTCAAGATCTTTTGAGTGGTGTCCTTCTTTCCAATACTGCATGTTCTTTGGACCATTTCAGTACAGTAGAAAAGGAAGGAATACCACAACAGACAGAATGTACTATAAGTTAAGGAAGACAATGTTAAAGATTTCACTTTCTGGTTCATCTAAAAATATGAAATATTTTTGTTTTAGAAAATGCATAGCATTCTCTATATATCTTTAGAAAGCAAGAATATAAAAGTACATGTAGTCAATCTTAATGCAGAATGAAGATGGAAAACAAATCACTGATAATTTGCCCTAGCAAACATCAGTTACTATTTAGACTATTGATAACTAATCTATCATTACTACAGACAATGAAACACAGGTGGAGCGCTATATTGTGCTATTGACATAAGTTTTGGATTTCTTACTGAAGGTAAAACAAAATATAAAGCATAGGAACATTAAAGATATTGAACACCATCTCATTTCTCATGCTGTCAAATTAATTATTATTATTATTATTGTTATTATTATTATTATTCAGATGACCCCTATTCATATGGAACAAGCCTACAGGGGCCATTCGCTTGAAATTCAAGTTTCCAAAGAATATGGCATTCATTCAAAAGAAGTAACAGAAGGTAAAGGAAAATATAGGAGATCAGTTATTAGAAACTAATGAACCCTCAATTTAGAGCAATAAGTAATATAGTGACGTCGCATAAACGCTGCAAACTAACAGAAATGTTTAAAGAGAGCGAGTGGCTTTCTTCCAAGAGGTAGCTTAATCAGTAACTAACACTGGTATCATGAATTTGGAATGATTTGCCAGCTCCATCAGCCAAAGATAAAGCATATGTTAAGTACAGTAAGGGAGTCCCCGGTTATTGGCAATCTAGTTTTATGCGCCGATAATAGAAATGGCGCTGATACATCAACCAGTTACAATCGGTTATCGGCAATTTTCGCTTATCATCAAGCCATCAGAACAGAAACCCCCAAATAACCAGGGACTGCCTGTATTAGGATTTTGCATTTGTGTACAAAAAAAGTTTTTGTTGAAATTCCAATTTTGGATGGCAAAAACCCAATACAAAGACAATTTACTTTGACAGGAGTGACACAAATTACTAATAGCCACGCAAACCACTCAAACTGTTGACTCAATTTACAGAAAATCTCCTATCCCTAAATGAACTCAAATAAACTTACAATATCTCCCAAGCCAAGCATTGAAAAGTGGCCAGTATTGTGCATGGATGGGAAGACAAGTTTGCCAGGGAGAGACAACTTAGGTGCTTCTCGTCCCACACTGCCAAGATGAAGTTTACGTGCCATAACTCCGACAGGGTTTTCTGCTGGACGGGTGGCAACCTGAAAATAATTGAACATAGGATTTTACTACACAAACTAAAACTACAAAATTGTGTGAAGTACAAAGGCAATGTACATACAAAAAAATA
This sequence comes from Macrobrachium nipponense, assembly GCF_015104395.2. Taxonomy (NCBI): domain Eukaryota; kingdom Metazoa; phylum Arthropoda; class Malacostraca; order Decapoda; family Palaemonidae; genus Macrobrachium; species Macrobrachium nipponense. The sequence continues at coordinate 96,589,367 of NC_061108.1, forward strand.
AACACAAGAAAACTCTTGTTCACAAATTAAAATTTACAACCAGGCCTTGATAAAATAAACTTTTAGTTTACTTAAAAATATAACAGGAAAGGGTGGGATTTTCTCGTTCAATTTTCTAGTTTAATTAAATTTAGTAATTACTTTTCAAAGGGGTTGTAAAACCAAGCAAATACGTATCCTGTTTACATAAAAACTGCTAGACTTCAAAAATGATCAATATGAATTATTAAAAAAAAAAACTATTCCAAAAGAAAACAAAAACTATAGATTACCTGGTACCTAGGAAAATGCTTCATTAAGCAAAAAATAGCAAATTTTAAGGGCTAACTTTACCGTGACCCTCAAGTGGGAGAGTGTACCGTTTTTTCTTTCTAGTTATTTATAAACAAGACTTAAAATAATTTTGCATATTTTTTCCATATTTTTTTATTTCCTTCAGTGAAAATATTCTCATATATGTATGGAGAACATAGGTACTATATACGTATGGTTTTTGGAAAGGTCTTAATGTATTTTACAAAACTGAATAAAGTATTAACTCCTTATGAGACTAAATAAAAGCTAATGATACCATATGGAATTTATTAATTACGGCTTTGTTGGAAAAAAAAAGTTTTTCAGTACTTGAAAGCTTTCCCCTTGTACTTCAAAAATGACCCTTTGGTCCTTCAAAAATGCCTGTTCCCAATCGTAAATAAAAAAATAAATAAAATAAAAATAATTTGGCCCATTCAAAAACACAATCAATTTTCATTTACTTTGTATGCATTATTTCTAGACACTTACAATAGGCCATCACATTTACACTACCATAAGCATCAAAGTTTCTGAGAAATATATAAAAGTTACCTTAATTATTTTGTTTCTGAATTTAAATAAAACTTAAATATAAAATGCGATACAGAAGTTATACATTTAATGTGACAAGAGGTAAAAATATAATCAAATGATTAAACATCAAAACTTAATACATTAATATATATTTCAACATAGGGAAAAAGAGATATAAGTTAACATACTGTATTTACATCTGCTACCCATCAGACGTTTACATTGCTGAAATCCATATCTGATGTACAAAAGGCTCTGAGCAAGTTTTTTGAAAGTGAAGAGCTAAACCAATTGTTTTTTTAACAATTTATTTGTATATGGAATAAAAGAATAAAGTAGACTGAAAAAATTCAATAAACAATATGCTTTGCGTAACATTTCAAAAACTTTCATTTTTCTTAATACTTATTGGTTTATTCAATAAAATATCTATACATTCCTGAAGCTTCTTAATTTTTTTCTTAAATTTTCTAAAACTAACTTTCTCTATTATTTTTCTACCTTATAGCATAATTAGTGATCTAAATATATGATTGTGTTTATTTTTCCTGTCAGTGGTCTAAAATATGATGAGTTGTCTTTATTTTTTATTTATCATTTAATTTATAAATTCTCCTCAAGCAGGTAATTTATGTCTACTGGGTATATTTGCTCTACTGAGTACAATTTGTCCATGGGTTTCTTGCAGGAACCACTGGGTAAAACAACACTGTTGACTGCAAACATAACACACTACATCTACTGAACTGGAAATATCTACCTATTATAAAGTCAGTGGATTTTGATACTATTTACATACTTAAGCTTTCTCTGTTGTATGCTATGTTATGTTTTATTTATTTTTTACATTCACATAATATTACAGTGGGCTCGCCATATTCGCGTTCTCCTGATTCTCGGACTCACGCATTCGTGGATTTCTCTCTGGAACATATCCCCCCCAATATTCACAGGAAATTTGCCTATTTGCTGTATTTTTCTATGAGAAATATCCACAAATTCCTGTTTTTTTATTTATTTTATTTAATCATAAAATGCACTTCGTGTGATGAAACTAAAAAAAAAGCAGGTGTTAAAACTTTCAATGGGTTTTTCTTGAGTTTTAACTAACAAAATAAGTAATTTTAAGCATTTTCATAAGGGTTCCAACTATTTGGGGGGGGGGGGGGGGTGGGGGGGGGGGGGGGGGGGGGGATTTTCCTGGTATGCACACACACCCCCTCCCCCACACCAGATACGAGGGGGCCACTGTACACTACAAGTGGACTAACATGTACTTTGGAAACAGGATAAATTCTCTCAATACCACACTTGGCTTTTTTAGCTCTAAATACAAGGTAGATCAGCTACTGAACTTTAATTTTTTGAAGAATTTCATTCATTTATTTCATGTTCATTGATGTGTATCTGTATTAAATTTTTCAATAGTGTTGGGTTTGCCCTTCAAAGGATTTGTCACATGAAAAACTTTCAGCACAGATAATATAAGGTATTTTCTTGAATTTGGAGGGGTATAATGTAATTATTTTCAGCATTACTACATTTTACCTTTTATGTCACTTTCAACTTCACATCAGTATTCACCCTCCACAATTTACTTTATTATATTAACTTTATGCTTAATTGGTATTGCTTAACTCACTCTACAGTAATAACAGAAATTCTTAAAAATACATTGGGACTGTGGGTATCATCACTGGCTGTTTGACATGAGATAATACGGTACTGAACTATTACAACCCCCCCCCCCCCCCAACCTTTATTATAAAAAAAAAAAAAAAAAAAAAAAGTGAAAACAGATATTGGAAACTACTCACCTTTACCATTACATTGGCATTGAACAGGTAGGATGAGAAGAAAACCCAAAAAACGTCATACACAAGAAGACCCGTTAACAAGAGTGTGGAGACCTTTAAACTTGGTAAACGTACAAATGCAATGAATGCCACACACAAACCCATTCCCATGGCTGAAAAAAGTTAAAAATTATTAAAAGACCTTTATTTAATACTACTTCATAAACATACCATTACAGTAAAACACTACAATTACTGTTGATCAAACATTTTACACTTGCCAGGTAAGAAAAACCAACAATCTAATTGCAGTAACAATACATGGGAAAGACACTGACTAAAGTACAGAAAAGCTCTCTGGCAATGACTGCTCAGCTTCTCCTGTTGAGATTCTACAAACTACGTATATAATTAATATAAAAATCTTGTTCTTTAATCTTCATAAACTACATCAATGTCAAAGTATGAAAAAGTATCCATTTACATATGCATAAATCTATTTATAATACAAGACTGTGCAATGAACAGTGACAAAGAACTATACATACCATCCATGAGCAACCAGTGACCAGTCATGACCCAAATGCAGACGATGGATACAGAGAGGCAGAATGCCATAATTTCTGCGCCTGTGAACCTTCCACACATTCCAAATGATATTCTGAAAGACAAACAAAACTATTTAATATTCATCACTGAAAAGAGAGATTGTAATTTGGATATCTACCTAGTAGTAATTAAATCTAAGACAACTCAAAGGATGGGACTTTAACATATACGGTACTTATGAGAATGCTGGAAGTATTTTAAACCAGTTAAAGAAGTCATTCTCCAACCTTCAGAGACAAGACACAATTGATGTATATACTTAGTGTATTTACAATTCAATAATACAAACATGAATATGTACGAATGCGTATGCTAACAAATAATAAGAAAGCTATTTTTTAATATTTTAAATTTATACTTATTTTTTACAATTTGTTCTTTATACCAAATTACAATGGCACTCTTAATTTACTGCACTGACAGTACATGACATTATACAAAATACCGCACAAAAAGAGCAAATTCCATCAATTTGCCTTTAATGGTAAGTAACACATGTTTGGCCATTTCTGACCCAAGGTTCATGATCTTAGGGGCTAAAGGTTTTTAAAGTGAGGTTTTTGAAGAAACATTTATTATTATTAAAATATCACTTACCCTGTAACTTTTATTTGGTAAATTTCTGTTAAAGGAACCCAAAAGAAATTTTACTTGAAAAAGATACAAGAAAAAATGAAAATCTCCAATACACATAGACAACATTGAAGGTTACAAAGGTATAATACATAATAAATTTTCTTACTTCAACATAGTAGATGAACATTTCTCGTTTTTATTTTTCATGAGCCAAACTAAAAACATAAATAAATTAGTGATTTTTAATGTTATGGAGTCAGCTTTAAAAATAACTGAGAATGGATATAATTTAAAAAGCCATTCCAGAACACATCCCATCTAATGAATGTTACCATCAAAACCTCTAGTGATTGTTAGAGTACAGTAGATATTACCAAAACATCTAGTAAATGTTATTGTCAAAACATCTACTGAATATTATTATCTAAACACTTAATGAATGACTTACATTTAAATTTACACATTTTCACTGAAAAGTACTGTTTCTGTTTCAAATTCTTCCCAACCTCGAAAATCCATCTTATTTACACTTGCTATTCACTGGTATGAAGGATATTTAAAGCATTTTTGTTTAATTATCCAAAAATATGAATCCAATAGGCCACTAAAAAGAAAACTTGAAGAAAGGGTTAACATCAAGAATCATGGCATTAGGTTTAGTAACCTTTTTTTTTCAATTAAAATATTTGCAAAATAGTATAGAGCTTGACACTTAGTTGAGTATTGCCATACAGCAGCCAACATTTTTTTTCAATTAAAATATTTGCAAAATAGTATAGAGCTTGACATTTAATCGAGTATTGTCATACAGCAGCCAGCAATACTGTACTAAAACAATCTTCATTATTATAATGAAGAATCTTTACAATTTTCAGCTAACCCATGTACTGTATCAAGTTTGAATATTTTGTAAGTTGCAAAGAATAAGATACAATGTAATTTTTTATTTTTAGTTTTAATAACAACCCACTCTAGCCATCCCTATGAGTGGCCTCATTAAGTTATTTTCATATATAATACTAACAGTATAGAGCTTTTTACTCTTCACACAGTTTTAATGGTCACAAGAGACTGGCCTAAGAATCAATATAACTGGGATGAGCCAAAAGAGTAACTAGTCTGAAACACAAGCTATACCCTTAAACAAATTACATACTAATTTAGTCTTCATTATAATAGTGCCTTTCAGATATATTTTCTGTACCATATGTTAAGGATGTTATATTAAGGGGGCCGGCCGGCTAATGCCCTTTTTCAAGGACAGGACTTTGATATTCATACCACTTAATAAGGTGACTTGGGACATCTCCAAACCGCATATGATTTTCGCCTCTGACCTTCGGTTTTGTGACGCCAGGGCGATTTATCCCGAAAATAACCATTTTTCAAATTCTATCTCCTCCCTTGATATTTAATATTAAGACCTGGGATTACTACCATATATAGACCTGATGTAGACCTCCAATCGAATGAAGAGTTTTTTTTCTAAAAGTAATTTTTTTGCTAGATATGAATTTTTCAATATGGTCAAAAAATAAACCCTATAAATCAGGAGAAAAAAATTTATAAAAAAAATATGAAACAAAAATTGGAAAAAAAGGGCTCTATTTGATTGTTCTATAATGTCTTTCTGAGTTATATACCAAATTCCAATGTTATAGCTTTAAAACTAAGTGAGAAGATAGATTTTGAAGGTCAATAAGTATAGTTTTGAGATACGGGCGTTCAAAGTTTTCCTTCGTATTTCTATAAAGACAATATTAATAAATAATGATTATTATGAATGTATATTTGTTTTTTGTGTATTAATAAACCAAAACTATTTTATTTATCATAATTTAATCATAAATGATGATCCCTTTGCTCATATATCGCAAGGCAAGATGGGGCACTCCTTCCTACGCAATTCTCTCTCTCCCCTTCACTAGCTCTGCTTATTACAGCGAATTTTCTTCTGTGTGTTAGCGAGATGTTTTCCTTGTATTTTCCTCTTTGGCATGATGAAATTCTTGCCCGAAACAATGATAAACAAACGTAATTGCAAGAGAATGTCAAGAGGTGAAACTCGAAGGCGTACACTTTTTTTTACAAAGACAATTTAATAAATCATGATTATTATGAATTTCATATTCCATTTTGGGTATTAAAAACCAAAACTTTGTTATTTATCATAAATGAAGATCTCTTTGCTCAAAGATCGTAGCCTTAGGCACAGTATGACGTGTGCTGTCAAGCAAGACGGGGGCGTTACTAGGCAACCCTCCCCTCTCTCTTCACTAACTACGCATATATTATGATATTCTGTAATAATACTTGAGCGATTTTTCTTCGTCTGTATGTTAGCGAGATGTTTCCCTTGTCTTTTCCTCATTGGCATGATGAAATTCTTGCCGAAACATACATAAACATACGTGAAAGCAGGCGAATGTCAGACGTGAAATGGAACGTGTAGACTACTTGACATCTGTGATCGCACTAAATCAGGACTGGACTTGGTAGCTTGAGCCTGAAGTCTCCTTCTCGACTCGGGGAATGTCTACAGATGCCATTTCTCCCAATTTCTTTGACAATAATTATCAAAATTTACGATAATAGAAGAAATATTGCATTTTCTTGTACGGATCAATGTTTTAGGCTTATTGAGTTACGTTAACTAATTACCCTGTAACTACGAAAGCAAGAGGAATTTTGACGAAATATTTCGTATACGTATTCTCAATTGCCATATGAAGCTCCATGAATTTTTTCATGACTTTGCATTTTTCGCCCTATACCTCCATATATAGAGGTTCCGGCCGGCCCCCTTAAGTGATAGCTCTGATAATGGTATGTATTTATTGTTACTTATTGTTATAAAGAGATTGCAAACACTGTAATTAGTTTTTACAGTCCTGTTATAGTACTTAGAAATTATAGTGCTACTTAGTAACATTACTGATAATGAATAGATAGCTTTTGACAATGTTTTTATAATTAATGTTAATACAGGAGAGAAAGATAATTTTTTCTAGAAATTCCAATATGATGTTTTTATATTGTATTGTTAGTAGGTTACAACACTGATAAATCTAATTATTCTTAGCAAGAAACTCCAATATGTTTTCATATACAGTAGTACCTATTCTTAGCAAGAAACTCCAATATGTTTTCATATACAGTAGTACCTCGAGATACGAAAGGCTCTACTTACGAAAAACTCGAGATACGAAAGCCAATGCGAAAAATTTTACAGCTCTACATACGAAAAGTTTTCAAGATACGAAAGGTTGTTGCTGTAAAGTCCCGAGATTCGCCCGGACCAGCGAGAACAATTTTAAAACTCCCGCGCCGCCAACTGAGTAAACTCGTCACCATCCTCCCGCTCTCCCATTGGTTCCTGATGCTAGTCACCCCATAAGGTCCTGCTCTCCTATTGGTCAGCATCTACCCCTTGTGCTTTAAGTATTCTATTGGTAAAAGGTTGCTGTAAATTGAAAAACTTATTCATGCAATACATTTAATAAAAAAAAAACATTATGTAAAGATAGAATAAAGAATAGAAATGAATGGTTATTATACTGTTTGGTAGCTTCAGTAGTTGAAGAGAGATAATGAAAATTTATGCCTTTCTGTGTAAAAGTGATTGCTTGGCGATCGTCCGATACTCGTAAGTGCTGGATGTAAACAGATGCTTGGAAGCTTTTTTTTGTTTGTTTATTATAGTTAATGGTTACTTAATAATTATTTGAAATGAGGACATGCAATACATTTAATAAAAAAATTGTGAATTAGATATCATAAAACATAAAATAAATCAGACTGCCAACAAATACGTTTTTTTTAGAATTCTTCTTCTGTTTTAATATTACGTTACGTATATGTTTCATTATAGCTGTCAGTAACTCGGTATCTCCATTAGGTAAAGATAGAATAAAGAATATAAATGAAGGGTTATTATACTCTTTGGTAGTTTCATTAGTTGAAGAGAGATACTAATGAAAATTTATGGCTTACTGTGTGCTAGGAAAAATGATTGCTTGGCGCTCGTTCGATACTCGTAAGACGGGTAAGAGCTGAATGTAAATAATCGATTGGAAGGTTTGTTTTTTGTTTATTTGTGTATTATAGTTAATGATTAATTAATAATTATTTGAAATGAGTACATACTGATTATTTATACATTTTATTGGCATATTCAAAGCTTTTAGCTCTTAGGTTTAGATGTCAGAATCATAGACTAGGCTACAGTAGCAACCGCTAACATAGGCTAGGCTTATTGCTAAGGGACATATGCTAAAGTCCTAATATATGCAGTAAAAATGGGGTTGAACATTACATGCAGTTGAATATTACTCAAGTATGTACAGTATTTTGCCTTTTTGGAGTCATATTTCTTCCGTCAGATCGGCGTCGTAACCCTAGAACATGTGTTTTAGGCCTGGAAATATAATTTACTGGGGTGTTTTTGGAGGGCTTGGAACGGATTAGCCATTTTACATGTAAAATGTGTTCCAAGATACGAAAGACTCATGATACGAAGGCCGTCTCGGAATGGATTAATTTCGTATCTCGAGGTACCACTGTATAGTACTGTTACAGTACTACCTGAAAAGGTTACAAAACTTCTTTCAACAATCTCGTTAGTGATACTTTTTTTTTTTCCTCTCATAAACAACCTGAGTCTTAAAAAATATATTATTGAGAGATTCATCTTATTAAATGTTTCATAAATGTAAATGAAATTGGTTGACTAAAATAAATAGATTAAAGGAACACTAATAAATCTTACATGTAATCCTTGACATTCTCAGTGAATTTACTTACTTTTTATTATCTGAGCACGGACGAATTATGTACTGACACATGGGTAGCAGTAAAAAGGCCAAAGCCACTGTTGCAATTACTGAAAAGAAAAGAGATCTTAATATTTCTTACTACAGAAATTTTAGGTCTAAATATTCAACAATATACGTATATGATGATACTAAAATGAAAAAATGTACTTAAAGTATGGTAATAATTATAATCAAAATTATTCTTGCAACATGAAATATAAATCTGTCTATGAAGGAAATAAGTGTAATCAGATTTGCCACAATAACACACATTCAAATTTTACTTTCTTATCCACCCTGAATAAAAGCCTGATCATTTCCTCTTGAACATGGTATGGTATAAAAAAATTAAAAGGCTTCATCAATAACAATGATCTTCTGAGGACATTTAATCTCCTACAATTATCCACATAAAAACAGCAATGGGATTATTCACAAAATGGTCCTCTTGCAATATTGCAGTGACAAAGCACAAGAGACTCTATTCAAGATCTTGCTGTCTTAATACAACTGCAGGGCACTTCTGTACATGTATGTACTATACAATGTAATGGCAAAACAGCCATGCAAATCAAAGTTATATATAACAAATTTTTTTTCTGGGTCGACCTGTGATCGCCGGTGAAAAGGGATCCTGCTATCTACTTTTCTAGTATAAATAGTTTCTAAATATACTAGAGAAAAAAGCTAGCATTGGTATGCAGAGGTTACTACCCTCGCACGAGCACCCAAAGGGCGTCGGGTATAAAGTTTGGGGCATGTGAAAGCCACTATTCACAGGTCTCCTGCCATTTAGTCTTTTCCCTCTCAAAAACCTCCATATGGGGTGAGCCGAGTCAACGGTCACACCTACATCGCCCTCGTACTACTACTGTTAATACCCAAAGCGAGCGACATCTTCAATCCTGTTAGAAAACTTTTTTCAGAAGTGACACGTTTTTTCTTGCTCGCTCCTTACCGCTTTTGGTTTGTGTTTTGTGCGATGGCCTCTTCCGAGATGTCTCCTACACCTAAGTTGAGTATCCCAGTTTATGTTTTTCCACATATTATGAAGTTGCAGACGTTTTATGGCCCGTGGTCCCATAGAAAGTATTGCGGGGGCACGGTGTCACCCCGCCATCTTGGGTACCGCGAGCGGGAACGCGTGGGTTGGGTACTATGTTTTGTTTACGTATTTACATAATTCCAACTTTCATTTTATATTGACACCAAAGTACCCAATTCCTGTGTTTCTTATTATATATACATTTCATTGTAGAATATGATACAAGATAACGTTCATGCCCATGCCCATGTCTTTTTCGGAGTTACTATGGCCCCTAAGCTACGACGTAAATCAGAGAAGGAGCTGTTAGCTCTTTCTTCCATTAACTATGGGCGTACGCAGAATCTTGACATGTTCTTATAGTATTAGTATATTACCATTATAGAAAGCAGGCTGTGTGCCCTGCGAAGTCGGAGAGAGAGAGAGTTGCTTTATGGTGGTAGTATTGTTTTTATCATTACCTAAACGTAGCCTATGGGACTTAGCGAGAGGGAGAGGGAGAGCTGGTGGCTCTTTTTCTCCCCCTCTTTCTCCCTCTCTCTCTCTCTCCGACGGAAGTTTTTTCACAATTGCATATACTAGTATTTTACGTGAATAGATAGTAAATACACTAGTGTTTAATTCACTGAAGAGGTTGAAGAGTTGCCACCAAAACAGTATAGTCCAGGTATTTTAATTAGAAAGGCTAACTGTACGTAACCGTCACTCCCATATAATTCCGAAAGGTAGTAAAGCTCCTTAATTGAAGGATCTATCCTCCTGACCACTCTGGAATGGATAAATTCGGTTTTACTAGGTTTAGTTGAGGTCTGGGTCCTGATATTGAGCTTAGGGAGCAAGGTACTCTTAAGAGATCGTGCCCCTAGAGGCCTCGATCAATCAATCAATCCCGTACCGGTTACTTCTTATAGGTCATAGAACACTTTTGCAACTCTCCTATATCGCCTCATTATTACTATATGTTCGTTAGTCCATTATATAAAATATATCTCTGTACCATAAAGGTCTGGTTGACATTAGTCTGGCCTAGCCTCCTTCGGTAGGCTATCCCTCTCGGTCGAGGCCCCCTTCTGGTCGTGATCCTACCAAAGTGAACCTTGGACCTATTCCTATAGTGGTAGCCTACGCCTCCGATAGGTGACCGCCCTAACCGATGTGTATACCAACGACAGGCCATAGGCCAGGTCATTTTACCACTCTTACAAATGGTAGCTACACATCGTCTATTGGGTGGCCACTCTAATCGGTAGCGATACCAACCATGACGGGCCATGGTTCCATCCACTCTACCCCTACTGGGGTAGCCTGCACGACCAGTTGGGTGGCCACCTATGATCGGGCAGGCAGCCAGACAGACATCCATGTCCGACCCCCCCCCCCCCCATTCACTTATAGGCTTGGCTCAGCCGATCCATTATAACTCGCGGTACTAGTTCTCTTTCTGAGAGACGTCTGCTTGAGTTACACATAAGTGAGGGGGTGGAGGTCAGGGACTGGGGGGGAAAGGAGCAGGGGCAGCGAGTAAGGAATACGCAGCCCTGCGCTAGACTGCCGGAGCTTAGCCAATGGCGTACATAGCTCCGGCAGCTCGTATTTACTTACACACTCCGTGGTCTCTCTTACGTCCCCGTTAACAGTGGGATGGCGGTAAGCGGCTTGTCCTCAACCCCCCCCCCCTTTTTTTTTTAACGGAGTAAGCATCGTCAGACGTGGTAATCCCTTCTCCTGACTCGCTATCTCCGGCGGTTTCACAGCTAATGGCTAGTGCAAAAGCCATTGAGACCTGAGTGTAGCCAAGGTTGGCAAAGTAGTACAGATATTAACTCTGGACCCTTGCGGTACCGACGGAGAGTGACTTACCCTCACATCCGCCGCCGGAGTTGTCCGATAAACCTACGGTTGATTGGTTTCCGTTCTCGGGGTCTTAGTAGGCGCTTACACTTATGTGTAGCCCTCAGGTCCAGTCAGACTACAGAGTTGAGGTCCGCCCTCCTCATAGTCAGGCGGATATCGTTGAGTAGCTATCGGCACCTGCCTGGAACCCGCGAACGCGGCCTACAACGGACATGAAATTTAAAGACAATTTATTCAGTGAATTGCATGCCTATTGTTGTGGATTATGCATGCTCTTATCATTAAGACTGTGCATGCACTGAATTATTCATTAATGAGTATTTGTGAGCTTACCTATAACTGGTTCACTTAAGGTAGATTCTTGGTTGAGCCCTATGCCTACGAGACGTTAGTTTGGCGGCCGCTGATTGGCTGGGAGCTGCCTACCTCCCGGTACCAGCCAATCAGCAGCCACCAAACAAACGTCTCGTAAGAATAAGGCTCATCCGAGAATCTACCTTAAGTGAATCAGTTATAGTTTAAGTTCCATTTCCTCCTTAGGGGATGTTGCTCATTAATAATTTCCCTTACAGAAGGTGCGTTGCCTGGCACAGGGGTGCTCTGCCTCCCTTAGCGATCCTGTGGGACACGAAGTATGCCGGTCCCACGCCAACTGCTCCATCTCTTTCGTAGCGGAGGAAGGGGAGTCACCCTACATGGTGTGGCACCCTGAAGCCTGCACCATTTGCTATGACATGGTGCTGGTTCTAGTTAATGACCAGGTAAGCACTAAACATACCCCCCCCCCTTCCCTTTTTTCTGAAATCCCTTGAGGAAAATTGTATTATACATGCAATTTATATAATTAAAATAAGCCGTCTATGGTGGGAGTGTTAATTTCCCTTCCCTCTTGCAGACGGACGATGACAGCCGCCAGAAAGCCAGGACGGACTTGAGACACTGGGTCTCTGGGCATGGAAGGAACGCTCCGTCAGGACGCCCCTACGTCCTGGATGCCAGCCTGGGGACCCTTCTCTTCAAGAATTCGCCGTCGGCTTCAGTAAAGCCTAGTCTGGCGGTCCCCATCATCAACGCCATCCGGGAAGCAACAGGAACCCTCCTGGAGGATCAAGAGCTGGTGGGAGATGTGGCTGCCATCAGCATCCACAAGGAACCCATGGTCCTGGGGGAGCAGGTAAGTGGCGAGGTAAGTGAGGCAGGTAGCCTCCTCAGTCCCACTCCTTCCTCTACCTCTTCCTTCTGGGGTTTTCCTAGGTCCACCCCTACTACTGGGACAGTGCTAGATCTGTCCGTCCCAAGGAAAAGACTATTAAATCAAAATCCCTGTCCAAGGGATCCAAGCCGACTCCGCCAGCGGCGTCAGAGTTGTCTCCGGGCCCTAGCCGTCGACCTCTTTTGATAAGACGCCAGCTGCCAAGGATTCTCTCCCTGCAAAGGGATCGAGACCTAAGTCCGCTAAATCCAAGGCGGCGGAGTCGGAGTTGACCATGACCTGCAAGCTAACCTTTTGTTGTCGAAGGTTAGAGAAGCGGTCAATGAGATATTCGAGTCCTTGCGGCGCTCCTCCGGACCCGAGACCTCCGGCCAGTCAGTGTCTGACATTGTGGCCAAACAGATAAAACCCATAAAGGAGATGATATCGGGCCTCCTCCACTCCGGTGCTAGCCATGGGAGTTCCGGATGCCTCAAAACTCCCACCCTTTCACAAGAACAACCCATGGTGGTTTGCCATGCATGCCCCATACGTGGATGGCAAACTGACCATTGAAGGGTGCGGCACCCGACCACTGGAGGACTTAGAGTTCCACCCAGAAGGTCTCCAGTTTCCCATCATGGGATTCGCCAGACTAGCCGAGCACGCGCTAGTCAGGGTAGACAAGGTTCCTAAGGAGACGGTCATCTTTCCAAAGGAACAAGCCCAAGCTGTCTGGGCTCGTACTATGGCCGATTGGGAGTGCTTTAACACCAGGTTGACGCCTCACAAAGGCTCGTACACCATGTTTGTGACGCCGGACCAAGTTCCGTCACCCTGCACCGACAAAGTGACGGAGTTGACCCTCCAAGCCATCACAGAGGAAAAGCATCTCCCAGTCTTAAATGAGACAGAGGCTACCTCCCTCCTCCTCCCTGCCAGCAGGGAATTTTGGCAAGATGCTGCGGCCACTTTCACTGTCGGCAGGCTGAACCCAGACTGTGCCTCAACACTGTTCTCCGACAGGCTCCCTAAGCTTCCGGGGCACATGATAAAATCAAAATTTGAGGCCAGGACTAGACTGGCTAGATCTATCAACTCCGTTACCTCAATGGAGTTGGTAGCTTCTACATATAATGACGAGCAAATCTTCCAGGTCTTGACAAAAAGTCTATTACAGACTTATCAGTCGGACCTGTTCGACTTTGGCGCCGCAAGAAGGGCTTGCAAGAACTACATCCTAGCAGAGGCTTCTATTAGGCATGAGCCTAATAGATTAATCAAATCCTCGATCTGGGGAGATAAACTGTTCCCTCAAGAAGAAGTAGATAATGTCTTGAGGGAGGCATCCAGAGCTAACCAAAGCCTCTGAGTCTGTTGGGGTCTCCCCTTCAAACGCAAGTTTGAAGCAACGGGACAGCAAGCCAGGGCAAAGAAGAGGCAAAGGAGGTTCATGCCCTACAAATCCGCTCGTCCTCAGCCAGTAGTCCAGGCAGTCCCATTTGCCCAGATGGTGAAGCCTTCAACATCAAAGGCCCAGCCACAGCAACAATTTGTGCTGCTTCAGGCTCCACAAGGCCAACAGCCCTTGACCTCTACGACCATAATGGCCTCCCCCGCCTTCAACCCCGTCTACTAAGCCAGTGGTTCTTTTCGCGGCTACAACCGGCATGCCAGTAGCAGTAGAGCCAGAGGCCACTCCCGGCTACGAAGCGGTTCAAGGGGCAGAGGGTCCCGAGGGGGCAGGGGATACAAACCTGCAACCAACCAGTGAAAGGCAGCAGGTAGGAGGGAGACTATACTTTTTTCGAGACCATTGGACCTTCAGTCCTTGGGCACGCAGTATAATCTCCAAGGGCCTGGGATGGAAATGGAGGAAAGGTCCTCTGCCACCGCCAGTAAACTTCTTCCAGACCCCAACAACGGACCTGGAAGAATACACCAAAGATCTCCTGCAAAAGAAGGCCATAAAGAGAGTAAGGAGCCTAAACTTTCAAGGACGTCTGTTCACTGTCCCAAAGAAGCACTCATCCAAAAGATGAGTCATTCTGGACTTGTCCAAACTCAATTCCTACATTCTTTGCGACAAGTTCCGCATGCTGACAGTCTCGCAGGTGCGGACCTTACTTCCCCGTGGGGCCGTCACCACCTCTATAGATCTTACAGACGCTTACTATCATGTTCCGATAGCAAGGAACTTCTCTCCATACCTAGGCTTCAGACTAGGCAACAGGGCTTACTCATTCAGAGTCATGCCATTCGGGATCAACATTGCGCCCAGAATATTTACCAAGCTAGGAGAGACGATAGTCCAAGAACTCAGAACCAGAGGAGTAATGTTAGTAGCCTACCTGGACGACTGGCTTATTTGGGCAGCCACCGTCCAAAGTGATAGAACTCTTGGAGTTTCTAGGTTTTTAAATAAACAAGGAAAAATCTCTGCTGGAACTGGCTTCCCACTTTCAATAGTTGGGAATCCAATGGGACCTAGAAAAACACAAGCTATCTCTCCCGCCCAAAAAGGCCAAAGAGATAGCTGTGGCTACAAAACACTTTCTTGGGAACAAAAAGGCCTCTCGCCGTACCCAAGAGAGGATCCTTGGTTTGCTACAATTTATGTCGGTAACAGACATTCTACTAAAAGCCCGATTGAAAGATATCAATCGTGTCTGGAGGAAGAGAGCCAACAACAATCTCAGAGACAAACTCTCAGTAATTCCACCCATACTAGCAAAGAGACTTCACCCATGGTCGAAACACAAGAACCTAGCCAAGTCAGTGCCATTGCACTTCCCTCCCCCATCTCTGACGATTCACACAGACGCGTCACTGAGTGGTTGGGGGGGATACTCTCAGCACAAGACGGTTCAAGGGATATGGTCGAATACGTTCCACCAGTTCCATATCAATGTGTTGGAAGCCATGGCAGCTTTCCTAACCCTAAAGAAACTAACTCCGGCCAGGAACAGCCACGTGAGGATAGTAGTCTCAGACAGCCTAGTGGTGGTCCATTGCATAAACAGGGGAGGCTCCACGGCAAGCAAGCTGAATCACGTGCTGATCGCAATATTTGCCTTAGCAGTGAAGAAACATTGGCACCAGTCAGCAACTCATCTGGCAGGAGTCAGGAATGTGATTGCGGACGCTCTTTCCAGGACCGCTCCACTAGAATCAAAATGGTCTCTGGACAAGAGTTCATTCCTATGGATTTGCAATCAAATTCCAGGATTGCAAGTAGACTTATTTGCAACAGAATCAAACCATAAGCTACCATGCTATGTGGCTCCCAACCTGGACCCTCGAGCCTACGCCACAGACGCGATGGCCATAAATTGGAACAACTGGCAGAAGATTTACCTGTTCCCTCCGGTGAATCTTCTGATGAAAGTGTTGCACAAACTACGTTCCTTCACAGGACAAGTAGCTCTAGTGGCCCCCAACTGTCCCAAAGGCAACTGGTTTCCGCTCCTCCTAGAGCTGAAGCTCCAACCCAGACGGATCCCTTGCCCAGAACTGACACAGGTTGTACAAACTCGAACTGTGTTAGCTTTCTCAAGAATTCTACAAACCCTAACTTTATGGACTTCATGAAGTTTGCGGCCCAAGAAGATGCGAGTATTGATCCGTGTAACATCATGTTCATAGAATCAGACAAAAGAGATTCAACACTCAGACAATATGATTCAG
>NC_061108.1:96610770-96668270 GCF_015104395.2 Macrobrachium nipponense
GGGGGAGGGCCATGAACTAGTTTTAAAAAAATGTGGTATGAGTGGCGGGGTTATATGGAGATATGACAGAACTTTACCGGATGTCGGACTAAAGACACGAGCCAGTTGTCTTGCTGCTTTCAACATTTTCCCACAAGGTCACCCCCCCCCCCCCCACACACACACACAATTTATTGTAAATCTCTTGACTCACATTCTATCAAGTTAATGTCGCACAAGCAAAAAATGTGATTTTAATTTTCCAATTATACAGGTTACTTGGTGGAGATATTATTTCCGTGACGGCGCATTTCAAGGATCGTCCATTATTTTTAATGATGATAACGTTGAAGACGATTCGTATCCATTCACACCCACGTATTACATACAAAAGATCAACCAAGGCTGCGTGTCTACTGCATAATACTAATTTCATGGTTTAGTGTCGACTTTTTAAACGATACACCGAAAAAAAAGAAGATTTCTGTTGATCTTACAATGAAGATGGTGATACAGCAAAAGAAATGTTTACTCTTAAAAAAAAAAGAAAAATACAGGAACCAATTGTATGACGCATGTCAACAACTTGCTCTTGTCTTCCTAGATTTATTCAGGCACTTTGCCGGTAAAAATTTTCCTTTGATTTTTACAATTCATCATTTTCAGTACCACACAACGCTATACTAAATCTATACCATACTATTTTAATTTCAGCCTTACTGCTGAGCGTCTATCAGCCAAAACTTCAAAGGGCGAAAAGGCGAAAACCAATACTGCTGCTGCTGCTGCCCTTTTTATGGAGGCAGTGAAGTAGTAGAATCTATTTAACACACTTTAAAGTTTGTGTGTAAATATATATCGCTGAACAAATACAAACATGTTAATACGAAAAATTACTTAAATGACACAAAATATATTAAATAAAAAATTAAATTAGAAAAATACAATATATGTATGTATGCAGTCTTGTATATGTTTGTTTGTATGGTGCTTTTACGTTGCATGGAACCAGAGGTTATTCAGCAACGGGACCAACTGCTTTACGTGACTTCAGAACCACGTCGAGAGTGAAGTTCTATCACCAAAAATACAAATCACTCACTCCTCAATGAAATGGCCGAGAATCGAACCCGCGACCACCGAGGTGGGACGCTAATACCATACTAAACACGCCGCTGAGGCGCTAGTCTTATGTATACATATATGTGTATGTGAATATATAGATATATATATATATATAATATATACAGTCCATTTTCTTTCTTTAAGAGTAGATGTGTATACCTTTTTCCACGACCTTGAAACCCATATGTTTTGCGCCTTTAAACATACTTTTTCCCTTTCTTGGTATCCATCTATTTTCAGTCTAGAAACTCATGTATTTGCAGTCTTTGAACTCATACATTTTCCTTGTCATGAAGCCTATGTGATGCAGAAACGACCAAACTGGAAACGAGCATCAGTACTGACCGCTGCATTTCGTGTTAAGGAGACTACGCGAAAACCTTCATAGACAATTCATGAAGTCTTTCTATGTTAACGTTACCGAAAGAGGTTGGTTATGATTTAGCTGGCCATGTGCCAGCAAGGGCGCTTGCTCCTAGAGCAGCACTGTTTCAAGTGTTTCCCAGTCACATAAGCGTCCTTGTCTCTTTTCACGTATTTTAGAGTTATTGCTGTTCTTAATAAACTTTAATTTTAATATATATATATATATATATATATATATATATATATATATATATATATATACACACACACACAATGTCCGTTTGATTTTATGGGCACTGTAATGACGATCCAATTTAGCGTATAAAAAAGTAACTGGCACAAAGAATATCACCTGTGAGATTGACAGCCACCGATAATCGAAAATCAAGGGCCAAGCGAACCTTGAGGGTTCTCAGAAATACTATACGTACATTAAAATTAAAGTTTATTAAGAACAGCAATAACTCTAAAATACGTGAAAAGAGACAAGGACGCTTATGTGACTGGGAAACACTTGAAACCGTGCTGCTCTAGGAGCAAGCGCCCTTGCTGGCACAAGGCCAGCTAAATCATAACCAACCTCTTTCGGTAACGTTAACATAGAAAGACTTCATGAATTGTCTATGAAGGTTTTCGCGTAGTCTCCTTAACACGAAATGCAGCGGTCAGTACTGATGCTCGTTTCCAGTTTGGTCGTTTCTGCATCACATAGGCTTCATGACAAGGAAAATGTATGAGTTCAAAGACTGTAAATACATGAGTTTCTAGACTGAAAATAGATGGATACCAAGAAAGGGAAAAAATATGTTTAAAGGCGCAAAACATATGGGTTTCAAGGTCATGGAAAAAGGTATACACATGCACCCTTAAAGAAAGAAAATGCACTGTATCCTATACATTAACAAACATGTATATATTCCTTAATGTTTACGGTAAAGAACTAATAATAGAACTTATTCAGTTTAACAATTCAATTCGCAAAGTCTCGTCAAAAGAAATCTATTATCAAATAATAACAAACCCTATCATCACTGATTATAATAAAAAGCTATAAAAAAGACAATTGAGTAGCTTTACTCTAAAATTTCAATACCATTTACTCTAATACTGTTGTAACAAGTAATAAAATATGAACAAATAAATACTAAATCTCTCGGACAACATTCCCCGCGCCCCGTATCATCCCTTGATATGATAGTTCCTACACCGCTGCTCAGTGCAAGTGCAATATCAGTCGACGGCAGGACGAACGAAATTACATGTACAGGCAGACAGGGGTCTCATTCATCACATACGAAAAGCGACCCTGATTAATGTTTTAAAAACTGAACCTCAATCTGAAACACCTTCAGAGTTGCAAGCATTCATAAGTCCTTAAAACTTGCGCGGGCGCGCACACGCACACGCACGCACATACACACACACACACACACACACACACACACACACACACATATATATATATATATATATATATATATATATATATATATAATGAGTGTGTGTATGCATCTTAAATACATTTAATAGCAGTTGTATCTTTCCATTGTTGTTAGAAATCTTACACTCCAGTATCACTGTATCCCTATCCTCAATATTCACTGACTGGTAGAATCTTAGCACCCCCGGTCTGTGTGTGTGTGTGTGTGTGTGTGTGTGTGGTGTGTGTGTGTGTGTGTGTGTGTTCACATGAACATGTATATTAGCACTGCTGTCGTTTCGTCTCAAAGGTTATATTTAAAACATGCGTCTCAAAGGTTATATTTAAAACATGAAGCTTTCCTGATAATATTTTTGCACATTTTGATTGTATCTATATTTTCCAAAAGCTTTCCTAAGTGTTGCTTTTTTTTCCTGCCAAGAACTTTGACAAAACACGTAAAACAATTTCAGGGCTGCACAAAACAATGCATCACGTACAACTGATTGCAACGTATTATTATATCATTTCAACAGAGCAGTTATGTTATTTTTTGCACAGCGTAAAGAAGTTCTCTCTCTCTCTCTCTCTCTCTCTCTCTCTCTCTCTCCTCTCTCTCTCTCTCTCTCTCGTACACATCAGTGACATTTTCCCAGCGAATGAACCAATCCTTCATCGTTTAGCTCCCGTCTTGAGAAGACTAGTTTCTTCTTCTCCCTCATTGTAAATAAAACGAATCGAGAACTCTGGAAGAAACCTATAGTTTTCGCCTGATATCGTGGAGTCCCAGCACCGTGGTGTTTCACGACAATTACTTTCCTTAACAAGTGGAAAGTATTCGCAAGAAAAACTCTTCTTCACAAGTAGCAGATTTCGCTTATTACACTATGAATACAATGGACTATCTCCATTTTGAATGTTTTTTTTTTCTCTCGAGATCCGAAGATGGGAAAGTATGAAAATTATGCAAATTTTGAAGATGACATCATAATAATGGTCAGTATCGAGTGACGAGTTATAAAGGAGGATGGACTGAGTAGGCAAGGAGACAGTGAAAGAAACAGAAGGTGAATACCAACAAGAAATTTTACGGAAAGAAGCTTCCACAAAAAAAAAACAAAAAAAATCTTCGTTGAGACCAAGTGTTTCCAAAAAACACGCCTCTTTCCACATAAATTTCTAGGAGACTCTATATTCTCTCTTTTACTCTAGGAATTCTCTGCCACCATCAAATATCGTTTCTCTAGGTCACTTAGAGCAGTCACCCTTTCATGCTCTCAATTCAGCCACACAAATAACTGCCAAAACCGAGTTCCTTAAAAAAAATATATCTTATTTTTATTTATTAACCATATACACTCATTATTACACTTTTTTCCAGTAACACTCAGTTTCACCCATACACTCCTCTAATTAACACATGTGCACACACTTTTCCCGTCGCAAAGTCTTCCTGTTACTGCAAGTCTTATTCTTTCTCGAAGCTATACACCTTTCAGTTACAGCAGACGCAATCACTCTTTATGATTCCCATAAAAAAAAATCCTTTAAAGAACTTGAGACCAACCGATTTTGTTGCAGTTTTCACATCCTACTTCTTTAGCAGTTTGGGTATACCACTGTACTTCAAAGGGTATCCGATTTTCAAATGAAAATGTAGCATACGACTGATCATTTAAATTATGTGCGGATAAAAATATCATACACACACACACACATATATATATATAATATATATATATTATATATATATATATATATATATATATATATATATATATATATATATATATATATATATATATATATATATAGAGTAATAATAATATATATAAGTAGTATGTATGAGAGAGAAAAATTGTTCATAGTCATGGCTACAGATCTAGCGTTATATCTAGCATCATTTCATATGTTTTTTTTTTTTTTTTTTGGCTTTATCTGTCCATGATTAAGTCTGGAACCTCACGGAGGAAGAAGAGAAACTTTCATTTCGCAAACGAGATCAGTAACAACGACCAGACAGGTTTTTTGCATTTATTTGCCATCGCAAGTCTCCGTTTGTGTGTGTGTTTGATTATGTGCGTACTCGTATTAGTGCAGGTGCTAAAGACAGTAACCTGACCAGGAATGAAAGGTGTCGTTTAACTAAATCAGACTTTCTCTAGATCACTACAGACGCCCTGTGTTTAAACTGCTGTCTCGATACTTTCAACGACACGGTAACGCTTTCACTTCAAACCATCTAAAGTTTACAGTTACCAAGCACTGGCGGACATCTTAAGCTATTCTAAATATGTATTCGCCTCAAACCCACTAAATTTACCGTTTATCACTATTCGCACAAATCCCGGCAGTTTAACCTTAATATGCATACATGAAATCAATATTATATACATACGTACACGCCACACGTATAAATGTATAAATATATGTGTGTGTGTGTGTGTGTGTGTGTGTGTAATGAAGTAGACCCCCAAAGCTATAAGCAAAAGCACCTGTAAAAGCAACCGAGGCGGCAGTCATAAAAACTAGAAAGGAAACATTTTAAACGACCAACCTTTCCCAACCTTTCTTTACGAACCGACCCCTCATCCCTTTTCGTAGCCAGGGGGAAGAATTCAGAGATATGCTCTTTTAAACTTTCACTCCTTTGTACACACACACACACACACACACACACACACACACATCCACCACTCCAGGAAACGAACGAAACCAGTTGTTCAGTGAAAGTCTTCCCCGTGACGTGGTCGCGGTGTTCAGCTGCGGTTCTCAGACTGCACGCACCGGGCGCCAAGTTGCCATGACGGGAAAGGATTTCAAAAGCCATGCAAGGGGGAGGGGAGGAATCACTTTTCCGTTTTATGTAACACATGTCACTTGCTTCCTTCCCGGGGCCTCTCACTCCTCTCTAAGCTATTGCAATCGATGCTGATGCTGATGCCGATGATGTTTTCCAACACCGCTTTATTTTCGTGATCGCCCCCATGCTCTCTCTCTCTCTCTCTCTCTCTTCTCTCTCTCTCTCTCTCTGTCAGGGAATGCTCAACTGAAGGGACCGATTTGCAACTTTCCAACGAAATGCTAACTGAAGCAATGACTGCTCATCCTACCGTTAAATAAAACATGCAAGTCACTTGACTCTCTCTCTCTCTCTCTCTCTCTCAGTAGGGCATTTATTGCTTCGTATGCATACATCTACACTTAAATACATGCACAATTAGACAATACACGAAATAAGAGCTCTCAAGTTCTTTATATATATATATATATATATATATATATATATATATATTTATTTAATAATATATATTATATATATATACACACACATATATATATATATATATATATATATATATATATATATATAACATACAAACACGCATTACTACATATATTAATGCATATCTATCGAAACTTATACAGCTATGTACACATATTCATAGACAATAAACATTATTAGGATTAAAACAAATAGGCCAAGGACCAAACAGCTTCAGAGTACCTTCTGTTGGTATTACTCAATAATAATTTACATAAAGGTCATAATGAATTATAGAAATACGGAAGAAAAATCACCAGGTTTCTTGTCTCACACTATATACAAAATATGTTGCAAACGCATGATAAAATGATGGTTTAAGACCACAATTTTACGATAAAAGTAACATTTCACTTAAAATTTTTATTATTATTATTAATTATTACGGCGGTCCCTCTACAATAAAAAAAAACATCACACCAAACAAATAAACATCGATAATTAAAAGTAAAAGGAGCAAATCACCGTTAGCCACTTGCAAATTCTCAAGGGCGTTTCCATTGCCTAATTAGTTTCTGAAGCATCTCTCTGTGACCCTTTCCCAGGGAGGTAAGTTGACGCCAGGCAATATAATAAAAGGTTCTTATCCCAAGAACACTGATATTCAGACATACAACAAAGCTCCCTAATCTGAAAGCGACCACTCGAGAGGTATGATCAGGCTTACTGTTGACAAGGATGTAACCAAACCCAATGTAATATTTCTGACTATTCTTTGAAGAGCTTTCTTCATGGATAAGAGGCCAAAAATACCGATGTCAAAACCCCTGGCATGGCACAACAATGCAAACAAGTTACTCGTCTGAAGGTCCGAAGCAATATTGCACGGTAGTTGCTCACTGTATGTTTCCAGTTTCAGAGAGCGTTCGATCGTAAATCGCGATATCCCACTGACCATCATGCAATAAATTATAATAAAAGACAGAGTCATGGATATCCAGATGTTTTCCACATAGGAAAATGAAAAAGGCATGTCTCAGAAAATGCCCAACAGCTTCGTCCTCCAATAAGAGGTCCATTGGAGGACGAAACTGTTGGGCATTTTCTGAGACATGCCTTTTTCATTTTCCTAAGTGGAATACAACTGAATTACTATATCTTCGTGCCTAAGAAGATTACCAGTACTATCATGAATATCAATATATTACAGGAAATTTCTGGTGTTTATTCACATTTCGAAAACTTGAAAAAACTTCCGAGCAATTTTATCTTTACAGTTAACAGTCTCTGGAAAACCTCACTTTTCAAGTTAACAAAAATGCCATAACGTGAACCATATCATGAAGTCGTATATTAAATCAGACAAAGTTATTTATACGCTAATACACCAAAAACATTTAAGGTGAATAAAAAATATTCATAAAAACGAGACAATTATTATTGAATGAAACAGAACGTCCCTTGGCTCACTTCTCCCGCTTTTTGCAAGAGTTGAAGCTCTACAGTGAAGCTACTGCTTTTGAAAATAATAATAATAATTTAGTCCTAAGACATACACCAAGCAAGTTCTGTGCAATGAATACGCGCGATCGAACATACCATACCGGTTTCAAATCACGAACATTTCCGATAGCTGTTCAATTTCGAATTATGTTCTTAAGCGTTCGTTTTAGCTCATTTCCATGAGAGAGAGCGGGAGAGACGAGACTTTTTCAGCTGCATCATGGCTTTTGGTGAGGTGAAAGAAGTTCTGTTTTCTAATGAGTCGGCTACTTTTTTTTTTTTATGCTCCTGGAAAAAAAGCTCATTTCTCTCTCTCTCTTCTCTCTCTCTCTCTCTCTCTCTCTCTCTCTCTCTCTCTCTCATTTTTAATAATAATTCTTTCGCTGGGGTGTAAAATGTCCACTTCCTCTAACGACGCAGGAGAAAATTGATATGACACGAAAGTGCCTCCAAGGCGCGAGAGATAATATACCCACAAGTTTTAAACCAACCTTTCCCAAACGTACTCAGACTTTCAAACCAGAAACAACTTTCGTTGCGTCCTCAGGGTAACCGCAAAAACAAACAATCGAATTGACGAATATTACGACACTTGTAGGCAGACCTACCTCTCTCTCTCTCTCTCTCTCGTATGGTAATAACCACCTCTAAAGGAAGTCATTTAACAGAAAACGCTAAAATACTGAACAGACATTATTAAGCATAATCAGGTAAGAAGAAAATTCCCACTACCCGTCACCAACACCAAACGAGCGGGACCATCCACAGAATACAGACATCATCAGTGATGACGACCAAGTCCCCTTCAAAGACCTCTCTTGAAGAACTCAAAAGCCAAACCGCATGATAAGGGAAGATGAACATTCACAGGCGGTGCAACACTCCAACGGAACAAACCCAAACCAATTTACATCGAAGGATCCAACAGAAACTACATGCAGTTCTGTTGAGAAACATCGCCTTGTTTAGACATTAAAAGGATATAAAAAGAAACTGTACAGTTCAGCCTTGAAACTGTTGAATACAATCAAAATGAAAGACACTAAATAATAACATAATATCTTACATGTTCAACTACGAGTCGAGGTAACAGATGTGCATTTCAAGTTACATTTGACCTTGAAAGCAGTCAAAGCGTGACAAAACATTCATCACTCAGTGATCTTCAAACTATACTCGTATATGATCACACACAAACAGTTCGATCAAATCTGACTACATGAATAAGCATTTTCCTCAATATATAAAAAACAAAGTATTCATTTGTTAATCGACAAATGAGAGTTAGTAATAGACATAATGTGAGAAAAAAAAAAAAGTTGGAACAGCAGTGCCAGAATTAGATACACCATTAGAGTTACGTAGTAATGACAGTAATTTCCGTACTTTTTCCTTGTTCACGTCAAGGTTTACGCAAGCCATCATCATATTTAAAAATGTATAAAAAACAAAAAACAGAGAGAGAGAGGGAGAACGAGAGGAGCGAGAGGAGAGAGCGAGACGAGAGATTGAGAGAGGAGACGAGATGAGAGGAGAGAGAAGAGAGCGGAGAGAGAGAGAGAGAGAGAGAGAGAGAGAGAGAGAGAGAGAGAGAGAGAGAGAGATTCAAAATATAAGTTTATTTTGAAGATACAAACCCGTAAAATTCCATGGAATTCATAATAATCATCTACAAAAAGTTTGTACACCAAACCTTTTGTAGATGATTATAGTCAATAGTCGAGAACCTACCTGATCAGTTCTCATTATCAATATAGACGAAAAAGAACACAACAGTGAACCAATTAATACAAAGAAGGTTAAAGATGAAAATGGCAAAAAATGCCTGATGTACCAAAAGACGACAAACTAAATGCTATAAAACAGATGGCTGCCTGTGTTCAATGCCACAATCTAATGATGCTGGCAGAAAACCTATGAAACCTTTCTTCGCAAAACAATAACACAAAAAACGAGTTTGTGATACCATAGGAGGATATCATGGCATGGTAAGCTTTAAAATAACACTTCCAGGCATTATGCATGTAATGTAAGCTTTTTAGTATGCAAATACATGAACCAACTCTAATAATAAACATGACAGATATCGGACTTTCACTTATGGTCAAAGTCAAAATTACAGTTTGCATGGTCAGTGGATCATAAAAATGAAAAATCCTTTCTTTAGTTTTCACTTAATTCTCCTGCTAACAGAAATACCGACCATTATATTGATAAATAATCTTACTGACTTTAATAATGCGGTATAGTTTTGACGCTAAATGCATGAAATAATTTTTTCTGACATGCAAAAGTAAAGAGCTCATATTCCAAAATGATATATATGTTATATATATATATATATATATATATATATATATATATAGATATAATATATATATATATATATAGCAAAGGTTCGATGACCGGCATCAATGCGAAAGACAAGTAACAGTCTTTGAGAAATTCAAAAGAAACAGCCCTTTTTTCACACAACTTTTTCTAGACTTCAGTAACGACTTTCACGGCACTGACTCAAGATGTTTTTCTTTTTTTATTCATTTTTTCCCTTTCGCAAAGAAACGCCGAAGGCGATTTTCCTTTGGATTTCACCAGTACGATTTTTCTGTCTGCGTCTTTGACGTTCATTGTTACTATCCGTCTTCCTACACCGAACATGCCAACCTTTGCTAGTCATCACAAGATCAACATTTTGAACCAAAATACATTAAAACCGAACTCAGTTTCAGATTTAAGAAAAAAAAAAATACAAGTACAGCCAAATGAAATTCTGTCTAGCGTAAACAGATAAGCCTTTTCGAGACATCTATCGTTCCAACGACTGGAGGTAAAAGAACCAAGGTCAGCAGGTACTATACTAAAACGTCCTAGCGGGCACACACGTAAAAACGGGCTTGGCCTCGTCCTTCGCCAGTCTTTCCATAATGCCATTTTATCTGTCTTAATAATCAGAACTGGTCAGACATCTTGCAGTTTATCACACTGAATAAAGTCTTGCGTAGTGTGTGTGTGTGTGTGTGTGTGTGTGTGTGTGTGTGTGGTGTGTGTGTGAGAGAGAGAGAGAGAGAGAGAGAGACGAGAGGAGAGAGACGAGAGAGAGAGAGAGAGAGAGAGAGAGAGAGAGAGAGAGATTGCATTTTTTAAACTGCTGATTAGTTAGTATCAAAGTAGGCTTATTTTACCGAAGTTAGCTAGAGGGATTCTTTTTTGCGCTTGTTGGAGACATGGTAATGTTACACGATTAAGTTTATCTGGCTGTGTTACGTCTTTCCCTGCCCTGCCGATTAACGTTCAGTTTCAATTACTGCTGAGCATCTACTGGTAAAACGACTGAATGTATATGCTGAAAGCAATCGTATGTTTCCTAGCTTGCAATTTGGCTTTCACAAGGGCTTAGGAGCTAGTGGTGATCTTTCAATTTCCGGTGTCCTACAGAAATGCGCTTATTAAGGTCATGAAGTTTGTACGATTTGTCTTGAATTCAGTGATGGTGCTTCTTTCCCCCCTTCCCAATTATGAGGACCTTGCAAAAGGCAAAGAGTAGTTGCAGAAAAGCACTAAGAGTGATTTAGTCTTTTCAGCTTAATCCCTAACCGGGGAGCCATTTTCTTCTTTTTTTTCAGTGTCTATGACTTCTACCATTACTTGGTGTTTCAGGTCTTCTCGAAGGCAGTCTCTCAATAACCTTTAAGGGCTTCCTCTCCTCCGTGTCCCTAGCAATTACATTCCCACGAGCTCCCCTATTCATCAGGTGCCCTAACCATCGAAATATTGGCTCTTGGACTTTCTTTGATACTTAAATGGCTTTTGCTCATCCCTTGATGTAATCCCTGTCTTGTCCTACCTTTCCTCGACACTCCAATCAGGCATCTAGGCATTCAATTTCTTTATGCTAATCTGTTTTATAGCCAACAACAGGTCATATCACCAAATGTAGAGTGCTAGGATGGCGCACTTGTCGCAGATTTCGCCCATAACCCCCTCCAATGGCTACATTTGGAGGGGGTTCGATGATTAACCACCTTATCCGCATCAACCGCTGCTCCTATCATCGAGCCCCGATACTTGAACGCATTGTTGATGTTCACTTCTCTCAGCTTAATCGTGGCTTACTGGTCACCATCATCCGTCTCATTTGTCATATGTTGTCTTTGTTCGACTTCATCTTCATCCCTCTACTCTCCTTCCACCTATATATCTTTCTCTTTAGCTCCTCTCTAGTTATGCAGTCAATACGATGTTATCACCAAGGCCATTACTTCAAGCAAAATACTGAAAAAGGATCTCGCTGTTGATCCCAGGGGCAGTCCAACCTTGAACTAGAAGCTCCTAGACATCCCTAAATACTTATTACGGCGGCTGTTGCATTTCTTTAATTGCTCTCACATATTCCTCCTGCTCCCTCAAACTTCTCTACACTTCCTCTCAAGGTCACTCTGGATAGATCTCATATTATGAGAACAGATCTGTGGTTGCTCAATCTCTTAACGAGGATTTACCTTTAAAAACTGACAAAGTTCACTATAATTGTTCACGGATCTTTTAACTGACATTTTTCCTTTAACCGAATGAAACCAATACGAAATTTTAAGCACTGTCCTTTATGCGAAAAGTATGCAGTCTGTCTCTACAACTGCTCACAAAATCTGCAAACTGAGTCAGTCAAGAAATGTTTTTAGTCTTTGTTTTTTTTTCTTTTTTTTTCCATGTTTTCAATATTGGTCCCCAGTTAATTTCCAGCAACTGACATAATCTTATACTGCTGGAAAAATACGAATTTCTATTAAATTTCTCATGTATGAATCTGGCAATAATTTCCGGCATCGTCATTCAATCAATTCATTAAGCATGCTTTATACAAGTATGTCGCAATTCTGATTATCTTTACATAACATTTCCCCAGACTATACCAGATTCTAAGTCTTGTCTTTTCTTTCATTAGGTTCAGTGCCTATACAGTTTCCAAATAGTTTTTTGTTTAACTGACCTAATAAAGTATCATTCTCCCAAATAATGCGACTGAATCGTTGGAACTTAAGTTTTTTTTAAATTTTATTATTAATTTTAGGAAGTTGGCAAGTTTCACTTCATAGTTAATTTGTTATCAATTGTATCTATTTATTCTGCTATCTATCTTGTTTGTTTTTCTGTTTCTACTCTAGTTTATCTTGTACTTCTCAACTTACTTTTCCGTACTGGATAGATTTCCCCTGGGCTTGCTGCACTTTGGTTTTCCACCTAGGGTTGCAATTTGGCTTGTAATAATAATAATAATAATTAATAATAATAATAATAATAATAATAATAATAATGGGAGCCACATCAAACACATAGATGAGACTGGATACAAATACCTGGGAATAATGGAAGGAGGGGATATAAAACACCAAGAAATGAAGGACACGATCAGGAAAGAATATATGCAGAGACTCAAGGCGATACTCAAGTCAAAACTCAACGCCGGAAATATGATAAAAGCCATAAACACATGGGCAGTGCCAGTAATCAGATACAGCGCAGGAATAGTGGAATGGACGAAGGCAGAACTCCGCAGCATAGATCAGAAAACCAGGAAACCAGTGAAGACGAGTGGCTCAAGAGTGCATGGGAAGAAGAACTAATAAAAGTAGACGAAGACCCACAAATATACAGAGACAGGACAATGACAAACAGAACAGAGGACTGGCACAACAAACCAATGCACGGACAATACATGAGACAGACTAAAGCACTAGCCACCGATGACACATGGCAATGGCTACAGAGGGGAGATCTAAAGAAGGAAACTGAAGGAATGATAACAGCGGCACAAGATCAGGCCCTAAGAACCAGATGTGTTCAAAGAACGATAACGGAAATAACATCTCTCCCATATGTAGGAAGTGCAATACGATAAATGAAACCATAAACCACATAGCAAGCGAATGCCCGGCATTTGCACAGAACCAGTACAAAAAAAGGCAGGATTCAGTGGCAAAAGCCCACCACTGGAACCTGTGCAAGAAACATCAGCTACCTTGCAGTAATAAGTGGTACGAGCACCAACCTGAGGGAGTGATAGAAAACGATCAGGCAAAGATCCTCTGGGACTATGGTATCAGAACAGATAGGGTGGTACGTGCAAATAAACCAGACGTGACGTTGATTGACAAAGTCAAGAAGAAAGTATCACTCATTGATGTCGCGATACCATGGGACACCAGAGTTGAAGAGAAAGAGAGGGAAAAAATGTTTAAGTATCAAGACCTGAAAATAGAAATAAGAAGGATATGGGATATGCCAGTGGAAATTGTACCCATAATCATAGGAGCACTAGGCACGATCCCAAGATCCCTGAAAAGGAATCTAGAAAAACTAGAGGCTGAAGTAGCTCCAGGACTCATGCAGAAGTGTGTGATCCTAGAAACGGCGCACATAGTAAGAAAAGTGATGGACTCCTAAGGAGGCAGAATCCAACCCGGAACCCCACACTATAAATACCACCCAGTCGAATTGGAGGACTGTGATAGAGCAAAAAAATAATAATAATAATCCCTAAACCAATATCCTTTCAAAGTGAAATCTTAATTCATCTAGATTAGAAAACAATAGCTTCAGCAAAGCTCCTCTCAATGATCAAACTTCACGAGCAAAAGTGCACCTCTCACACATGCAGTCAGTTATCCTTGAAACACGTATAAAAAAACTCTCTCTCTCTCTCTCTCTCTCTCTCTCTCTCTCTCTCTCTCTCCTCTCTCTTCTCTCTCTCTCTCTCTCTCTCTCTCTCTCCTCTCTCTCTCTCTCTCTCTCTTCTTCGGCCAGCACCGAATCTATGCATGCAGAACTGTCTACAATTAGACCTCGTTCTCACAAGGTAGGATGATCTGCAACCGCAATACTAAGTCAATGCTGACCCAAGGAATAGTATGTATTACCACTAATGGTAAAACACCGAGCTCCTTGCGTGCGAAAAAGCAAGGGCTGAATAATTTAACCAATTCATCTCTGAAAGAAAACAATACACTGCCTTGATTTGTATTCTTCAAGGGCAAGCAATATTCGCAGAACAAATGCAGCTTACAGGAAATAAGTACCTAATGACGATATCATAAAAAGAGGAAAAAGTCAACCGCAACATGTAAGACATTCAATTGCATTACATTCAATTGCATTACAGATTAAAAGTTAACAAATATTTCATCGTATTTGGCCTGATTCGACAGACTGCCTGAAGGCACCAAAAACATTGCGCCATCATTTTTTATTTTTAGTATGCAATTTGTTCAAATTTTCGTTAGTAAAAATATGTAATGATGAACGATGCTCTTTTCAAGAGATAAAACCTCGTCATGTTAAATTATTCAAAAGACAACGACCATGACATTTATTCCAGAGCAAATATCACAGTCTAAGTTACAATTGAAAAAAAAACGATAATACGTTTAATACTTACACAAACAAATAATAACTTTCACAATATGGAACAAACCGGTGATGAACGTATGAATGTGTGTGTGTGTGTGTGTGTGTGTGTGTGCGCGCGCGCGTGTGAGTATACATCCATCCTATATATATATATATATATATATATAATATATATATATATATATATATATATATATATAGTATGGTAGCGCGCGCGCGCGCGCGAGTAATCTAGCTTATCACGTCTGTAATATCAGGAATTACGAAAAATAAAAAAAGTCCAGCAGAGACTACACCAATAACCCATCCATAAAACCACCCAATTACCTTGTGTCTGGCCACCAGGTCCAAGAATTCGCCAGCATCTTGGTTCCCTGACCTGGCGGGCAGGAGCTAATGAATTCCCAAAAGCATCGTTCGCAACCTACAGGATATAACCCTCTCTTCGACCGACTGCCAAGTAGAGAGAGAGAGAGAGAGAGAGAGAGAGAGAGAGAGAGAGAGAGTAAACTCCTGCCAACCAGCTGCAAATGGCTACTCCAGGGTGGTCACAAACAACCCCCCCCCCCCCCCCCCCTTGGAGACCCGGCTCAGAGTTCCAAGGATAACCAGTCCTTGAAAATCAAAGGAACCTCATTCTACCTCGGTGGAGGAACCTCCCGACTGCCCTTCTTTCAATAACCTTTTGGCTTCTATTCCGAATGATTTAAGCACATCATTTCACTGTGTTTTTAGGCGCTTCAGCAATATGTCTTCTCGTTGTTGACTCAAGATGGACATCATCGTTTGGGATCATCTTCACCACAATAATTTCAATACTCCTGCTGGCATGGCTGATTCAATAATATTGCTGATGCTTCATGCCATTCATCCTAAACCTCGTGATAAGACAGCACACGCACATCAAGAAATCCTGATCAGTGTCAAAGAGCCGGAGCCGGGGGCTGGGCTCTTACCGGGAGGGAATATCAACAACCTATTCAGCTAAATAAAACAGGGAGAAGCTGTGGAGTGCGCGAGGAGCATGTGTGTTGCCGAAGAGATCTACTGTACTGCTCAGTAAACCTTCCTCATTCAATCCTCTGCATCGTGTCTGTTATACACAATATATTCAAGGTCTTGGACCAACCTTAAATTAATCTTGGCGTAAAGCCCTCTCTATTATATAATAAAGTACCAACACCTATTTTATTTAATCCAACATTTACCAATTGTCTTGATGAGTTTCTTATAAT
This sequence comes from Macrobrachium nipponense, assembly GCF_015104395.2. Classification (NCBI taxonomy): domain Eukaryota; kingdom Metazoa; phylum Arthropoda; class Malacostraca; order Decapoda; family Palaemonidae; genus Macrobrachium; species Macrobrachium nipponense. The sequence goes on from NC_061108.1 coordinate 96,627,068, forward strand.
TATAAGCTTCCAAACTCCATAGTTTCCAGTTGCAGGTAAAAGTAATTTAAAAAGTACTATTAAACTGTATAGAAGATAAATATAGCTACATATAAAATGAAAAACAACTCTAGTAATCTCTTTTTTTCCCTATTGTTTTCCCTCCACGCACATTTCAGACAATGGAATTCCTTATATACTGGAAAATAACATCACATTCACATTACCATTACCCAAATCATTGATACTTATTACGTATATACTTTCCGGTATTCTGTAAAAAGGAATGGCTGACAACACACAGACACGTGAACATGCGCACAAAAATTCAACTATATATATATATATATATATATATATATATATATATATATATATATTATAAACACACACACACACACACACACACATATATATATATATATATATATATATATATATATATATATATATATATATATATATATATATATATATATATATATATATATATATATATATATATATATATATATATTAAAATATATCATGTACACTATCAATAAAATGAGTATGCGCGCGTGTATGCTAATTTGTGTGAGCGAATACAGACGCAACGAAGGACTCGAGACTTTACCTGAAACTTCCATACACGATCAGTAGTATCGAGATGAGGAAGGTGGAGACACGCGAGGAGTCCACTATGGAGTAAGCCCTGCAAAGAAACAAGACTAATTAAAAAAATCCTGAAATAATTTCCAGCCTTCGTTTTAATGCCTGAAAGAAAACAAGATTACAGGTGCCAAGTAATTTATTGGAGGTAAGCGACAAGAAGAATACATCTGAAAGAGAAAAGTCTAGTCATTTTATGTGACGGTAGCTCGAGAGATGATTCCGAAAAGAAAGGCACCACAACATAGACACCCCAATAAATAATTCATCTGGAGGGTGTTCAGACGGGACGTCATGAAAGAAAAAAGGGAAGGATTAAGGATGAAATACAATAAAAAAAAAATACGGTTGTATTTCTCAGAGTAAGGCCTAAAGAGTCGATAATGTTTTAATTAATGAAATGACATGCGTCCCTGTATTTCTTTGAATTACATTAAATCTACGGAGAAGTTCACGTAACAGGAAAAAATTCCACATAAATAAGAAAGATTTGGACAAAAGAAGGAGAAATTGACACGTGTAAGGAAATTCAAGGATAAATTCAGAAAGGAAAAGGAGATTGAGGAAAACTGTAAGAGAATATTAACCACTGTGCCAGAGAGAGAGAGAGAGAGAGAGAGAGAGAGAGAGAGAGAGAGAGAGAGAGAGAGAGAGAGAGAGGAGAGCGCATCAAAGCAGAGATCGCAGCAATGTTAATTCACAATTCATACAAGCAAAGACGTACTTTTATATTTATTTGTATCAATGAATTGTCAAAGTTATATCATGTTACTTGTCTGGAACACATTCAAAAATAGCCCTAAAACTTCAATATGAAATATAGATAATCTGTCTGTTAACAAACTTCGCTGAATATTGAAAAATCTTTGACCTTTCACGAATCTATTATCGACTCTGGAAATTCGAAAACAATTTAACACGCATATCCTTCAAGAATGCGTCACACAAGTTGTCCATTATGCATTTGCGTAGCCTTGCCAACTATAAAGGTACTCAGAAGCAGTGTCGTAACATAAGTCGAATCATTTGTTACCTTGAACAGGTAACGTTTTTCCGTGTGTGTGTGTGTGTGTGTGTGTGTAAATGGTGGGAGGGGGCTAGGGAAAAGACTCCCTCCTTTAAGTAGTTTGCAACAGTTCCTTTGAGTACTCGCTGTGCTATTTGAGACACGCGGAAAATGCCTGGGGCTGCATTTCTTGGCTTATACTGGGTGGTGACCACACAACCAATCCTATGTTCTTAAAACTTGGTCCGTGCAATAGCCTCTGTAAGTCAGCCATCCACAGTTCTGTGTTGGGGTTCCCTTGCAAGAAGTGGCACTCAAGCACACAATTCTGTCTGTTGATTAGCTGTTTTTCGATGATCAGTTTCTTAATAATAATAATATTCTTATTTCCTTAATAATATTAGCTGTTACAGTTAGGGCTTCAGGGAGCGTTATTGCTTCCGTTTGGAATACTATTTTGTAGAAGACGGCCAGGAGGATTAAATATGATTAATTTTCGCATAATAAAGCCATTAACTCTTATTTTTTTTTTAAATTTGATGACGTAGATCACATGACTTGGCAGCCTTACTTGATTCTGTCGTGGAAAATTAATCGTCTTAAGCTTGTGTAAATTACCTAGACCGAAAAAATGTAATTTGTTAAAAACCGATGTCATTTCGTATGCAAAATACAATAATAATAATAATAATAATAATAATAATAATAATAGCACAACTCTATATCAGATAGTAACCAATGATTTTACCGCCACAAAAGAAATTTCTTTCCAAACACCAGTTACACAACAGAACTCCACTAGCACAAGCTAATTATGGCCACGGCCTTGTTTAACTAGTAGTGCCCTCATTTACGGGAACGCATTATCCAATTTTCCTAATTCTGGTGGTAAGGTTTGGCCACAAATTCTGTCATTAATCTGTGTAGTTTGTTGACAATATACTGAAAAAAAATGTAATACGCTTGTGTGACACCGTGTTAGGAAACAAAATGATTCATATTTCTTTAAACCTACAATCTCGTGAAATCCCTCCAACCATTTATGAAACCCACGAGTTTACGCAAAATATAAATATCTATAAATTATAACTATGTGGATGACTACTCAAGCAATTCTGCAAACTTCTCAGAACCTTGTATCTACCACGATCTCTTTCAATTTCACACAGTAAAATATTAGATTTTGGTGAATTGGAAGGTTTGATTACAAAATATTCCATCCAGCAGCTGTTACACCAGACGAACGATGACTACTCAAGATAAACTAATGGACGACCTGTCAAACTGTCGTGATGAGCAAAATGCAATGCTTTATCATCTCCTGATTAATAATATAAGATCTTACTGGACTACCAAATCATATTTAACAGTGACAAATTGTAAAAAATTATATTTCGTATTTAGTCATGATTTCTGAACTGTGGAACTAATTATTAATCCATGATACCATATGTAATGCCCTGCTGTTAAGCACTACTGATGAATTATTACCTATTGCGTATATATATTCTGAACTTCGACATTACATAAAAATGACAGGATGTTCAAAAGTATACTTCGGCTGTAAACTAAAAAAAAAAATCAGTCAACCTCTGTAATGTAAATGGCTTTTCCAATGAATATCTTTCAACCGTCTTTTCAGTTTATATTATTTTCTGCGCCATTAAGTCCAGAGTCTCCCACACTTAAATAATTTAAATTACGCTTAATTACCTATAATACGATCCTGTAATGACACCAGCAGTTTTGCAAGTAGGGAAAACGAGTTTCACGAGGTAAAATGCGTAGTTTCAAATCCTTGTATTTGAGCCTAAACTGCTTAATATTAATATTAATATTATTATTATCATTATTATTATTATTAATGCAAAGCAAGCACAAAGTGATATGCAACCAGCCAAAAAGGAAAGAGCAAAAAGCATGAAACGCAACATCTCACTTAATAGCCATTTTAAGTGAAAATACGTCAAAACAGTTAAGTCCACAGCAAACCACCAAAAGCTCAAAACACCTTAGTAAAATCCACCCAAGTACCAAAACTACTTTCAGAAGTTTCAGCATCAAAACATAAAACTTAGCAGTGAAAGAAAGGAGCCAGAGCAAAAGCAATACCGACAACCGCTGCAATGGACAAAGTGAACTACGAAACCACGAACCGTCTCTTGACTTTAAATTCCACAAACAAGTGGATTTCTAGTAAGTTTCATATCCAATAAAAAAATAGTACAATAAGCGCATATATATATATATATATATATATATATATATATATAATTTTTCACCAAGTCTACACCTTGTTTCTCACAATCTTTCCATTCTATATATATATATATATATATATATATATATATATATATATATATATATATATATATATATATATATATATATATTTAGGCTCTGCAATATCCCAAAATAAGAGCACAGGTGCTAAGTGGTTCAGTTGGTTTTGGCCGATCTAAAACGTATAAAGGCTGTCCTAACACAAATTTTTTTTAAGACTCTAAATTATAATGACCGGTACACTTAGATACCAGTAACACGAATAATCTGCCCGAAAACAAGCGTCCAAGTATGTGGCTGACATAACCTCTCGACACAGGAATTCTTAGAAACAGTACTCAATACGGCAACACGTTTTTAAATGCAAAAATGCTGTCAACAGGGAACTCAAGAGACAAAAAATATTAAACAGCAGAAAGATTAAAGTACAACAACAATATATTAATAATAATAATAATAATAATAATAATAATAATAATAATAATAATAATAATAATAATACATCCTCAATCCACGATACCAGATCGACTAACTAGATAAAGCAAACATCATACTTTGCTGACTGCATCACTTACAGACCATCAGAGCTTAGTTTATGCCAGCAGCTATTCTTCTCGCATTTTTAGAAGATTACAGATAACAAAGGGGCACTATTTAATGCAGTATCATCTTATTTTCCCAAGGTCACATTTAAAGGTTAACAGAGTAACAAGCCCATTCCGGCGTAACATATTCATGTTTTGGCCACTTACAAAAAAAAAAAAAAAAAAAAAAAAAAAAAAAGGAAAACAGACTCATGCTGCACAGTAGCAGTAATGGAAGGAACACGAGAATCTCGTTTGCAAAAGCAAGTGGAAGCTAAGAAGTATCATTCTTTTAAATAACCATGAAATAAATTCTTTTAAATAACCATGAAATAAACAGCTTGTTAAAAAAAAAACTATAATGCATAAAACAATGTATTATGTAACGTATTGCATTAGGCTTCAACGTCACTAAGGCAAAACTATAATGCATAAAATAGTGTATTTGGAAACGTATTACATCGGGTTTCAATGTTACTAAGACATCACAGTCAAAACGCCGATTACCGTGGTCAAAAACCATTTCCCAAATAGAACGTATTTATAAAAAGTGTTCAGAGGGAGGACGTGTCTCTCGTCTCTACAGCATGAACCAAAGAGGACCTGAATTTAGTAAATAACATTACAAAATACTAACATACCGCATATACGCATCCTGAGTTTTATTAAGTAACACAACGTAAGTACTTAATGCAATGTCTGTATCTTGCCAGGATTCGGGCTGTTTGGAAGTGCCAACAACGATGTTAATAGAAGCAGTTGTATATATTTACATTATTACAAGTTGTAATTACCAAACGTAAAACATCTGCACATTCTTGATTATGTAATACGGTACTTATTGTAATATTTTAGTTAATGTGGAGAATACAAATGAAATAACAGACCTCCAATACTTGCTGCATATCAGAAACTGTAGAATTTGTATGGAGTAAAAGTAACGGATAAATAGCCTGCGTATGGCTTAACAAATGATAGGAGAGAGAGAGAGAGAGAGAGAGAGAGAGAGAGAGAGAGAGAGAGAGAGAGAGAGAGAGAGAGAGAGAGAGAGAGAGAGAGAGAGAGAATTTGATGCTTTCCGAGTACGAATTTGTGTTAGTATTCACTGAGGCTTCCAGGCAGTGCATCATGCCTATTAATTTGTTTTTTCTTGGAACCATCATTCACCCTGACGACCTCCATTTTCGAAATGTGCTCATACCGATATTTCTTTCTGTCTCTCCTCCTCTCACACATCCAAAAACCTTGGGGGAAGCGACTCCTAAGGATAAATGAGAGAGAGAGAAAGAGAGAGAGACCTTACCTTACCTTACAGACCTTACATCTTGATCGGGTTGCCCCAGGTCCCTCAGTGTGAGGCACCTCTAATGTCTACCAGAGAGTTGATAGTGCATTTTCCGGTATATTTTGCATCTTGCAACCTTGGATGGTCTGGGATGCAGCTTAGATATTTGTCGAGCTTATTCTTAAACACATCTACGCTCACTCCTGATATATTCCTCAGATGAGCTGACAACGCATTGAATAGACGCTGCGTTGTCGATGCTGGTGCGTAGTGGATTAATGTCCTGTGTGCTTTCCTTATTTTTCCTGGTATAGTTTTGGGCACTATTAATCTACCTCTGCTTGCTCTTTCTGATATTTTTAGCTCCATGATGTTTCAGCAATTCCTTCTATCTGCTTCCATGCCTGAAATATCATGTAGCGTTCTCTTCTCCTTTCTAGACTATATAATTTTAAAAATTGTAGTCTTTCCCAGTAGTCAAGATCCTTAACTTCTTCTATTCCAGCAGTAAAGGACCTTTGTACACTCTCTATTTGTGCAATATCCTTTTGATAGTGTGGGTACCATATCATATTGCAATATTCAAGTGGACTACGAACATACGTTTCAAGGCCTGTCCACACGAGCGGGCCTGATCGGCGTGCTCCGGGGTTGACGGGCAAATTCTAGCGGGCTTTCCCGTGAATGTTGTCCTCACGGGTGAGGGATGGAGAAGGTGGGAGTGCCCGACGATGCCAGTAGTGTGTTCAATGCAGTACGATAAACATGGTGCCTACCGCAAAGAAGATACTGTGTAGCATGATAATTGCTTAGTGTTGGGTGAAAAAAAAGAAAAAGAAGAGAATATGGTGCAAAAAATGGCTCGGTAAAAGAAATGTATATGGTTAACGTACATCTGCCAGGGTCGAAGCTCAAGCCATCAGGCACCACCATGGTGATTTTGTTACTAGACCCATCGGGCAATTTGACGGTTTGCCCGTCAGGTGTGCCCATTAGAGGGGAGGACCGCCGATCAGGCCCGGTCGTGTGGACAGGCCTTTATAAAGCATAATCATGTATTCAGCTTTTCTTGTTTTGAAGTGCCATAACAACATTCCCATTTTTGCTTTACATTTTGCCCTTAGAATTGCTATTTAATCATTGCATAACATGTTCCTATTCATCATCACACCAAGGTCTTTAACAGCTTCCTTATTATTATTAGGTCTCATTATTAGGTCCCCTATATGCATATAGCTTTCCTTCTCCATCTCCATAATTTATTGATTCAAATTTATAGTTACTGTAACTTTCATACTTCCATTGCTTAACCTTGTATGAACTTGCATAGTAAAATATTTAAATCATCAGACCCTTCAGCACCTACATAGGATCATGAGCATTGCGTCATATCCTCCTACACCAATTGCATCATTCAATCCCATGTTGCACTTGGTTCCAAGGTTTCTAAATATGACGACTTTTCCGTTCCAATGCTTCTTTTTTCAATATTCAACCCTTTCTATGCCTTCCCGCAACCACTCCTGAAATATACACTCTTCATCATCAACCTATTCATTCTTTCCACAAGACAAAATCATCTCAAAATACTCTAGTCATCCACCCTTTTCATCAGTTCTTCTCTGCATCTCCACATGCCTCATCCTTTTAATACTTCACAGGCCACATACGTTACGTTAAGAGTTTTTTTCTTTAGAAACTTTTAACCTTGGCTTCCAAAGACTGTCCAGTTTCTTCTCCATCTTTTGCGCGAACCCGCGTATTCATACGTGCGTACAGGCTACCTTTCTTCACACCTTATCTTCTCTCACCTACCTTCGTTCAGTATATTCACTCCCAGGTAGTTCTACGAAACAACTTCCATTCACCCACCGTCCATACCAATAAGCACTGCTCTATTCCTTGGTCACCATTTACCTTACAACCTTAATATACCTCACTTTTACTCTGAAACTTCTCCTTTTGCAAACTCTTTCTTCGAAATCTTTCAGACTTCAGACATGCAGTTTCTCCTTACTGTTTGTATCATTTGCAAACGTCACCCATTACACACACAATCCATAACTCCTTTTCTTTTCCCACAAATCCATTGTCCTTCCTCTGAACAGCTCAATATTTATTGAAACAAATACTACAGGGTTACTAAAAATTCCCCTTTGTTACAGCTCAAGGTCAAAATAATGTCTGAAAACAATAAGGCTGAGCATCGAATGCCATGTTTTATACATTTTTCTTCACACGACAACTGAAACCCACTAAAGCGGAATGGCAAACCAAAAACGTAATTCCCTCCGTAGATAAAGAAAATGATGGATTTTTCATAGAATGCGTCCCCAGAGAGAGAGAGAGAGAGAGAGAAATCTGAACCTACGCATGAGAACCTACAATGAACCTTTCCTAAAACTGGTCTCTGAACACGAACCCAAGCAGAGAATACCCCCCACTGCTAAAACACAGCAGCAAAGCTTAGTTAGAGCTTCTATGTCATACCTTATCAAATCAAAACAATCTAATAGTTAACTAAATGAAAATAATTACTGAGATTTGTTTCTCTGGCTGTGTGGAACATTCACTGCTAACTGTTGCAGGAAGCTAAACCTATAAAGGCAATAACGTTCAATTTGTCAGCAAGGTTGGCAATTTTCTATTTCAGCCGGATGATATATTACCTAAACTGACTACTCATGCCAGCGTCATCATGTCAAATAGTTATTAGAAAAATATGAGTGACCGTCAAACATTCTGAAAACTAGTTCTGTACCTGAATATTTAGCTCAAGTAGATAAAAAAAACGTCCAACCAGTTATTTGCGAAAATTAAACAATGAGATAATATACACAATAAAGGCTCGATATCAAAGCTCGGTTGATTATCAAGGCATTTATGGTAATTTCATCATAATCTCTCTCGAGAGAGAGATACAAAACTTTAAATTCGAGGGCGATTAGCAAGGAAATATTGACGTGATATCCACTTGGAAGAACTCACATGGTAGCATCATAGACTGTCGACACTAATGCAGTGGATTTCTACTCGTTACAACGCAATACGGAAATTACCCATAAAAACGAAGACATTACAAAAAGATCATTCAAAAACAAGCGTTAAAAGACCGCATTTACTTTGAGGTTGAGGGAAGTCATTCATCACAGAAAAGTGAAAGTTATAATTATGTCATAAAGTTTAAAAAAAGAACAAGCAACAATCAAAATAGCACTTAGCTATAAAACTACCGTCTAAGAAAAAATAACGGAAGGACAGAGAGAGAGAGAGAGAGAGAGAGAGAGAGAGAGAGAGAGAGAGAGAGAGAGAGAGAGAGAGAGAGAGAGAGAGAGATAAAAACTATTTACGGTTAATAAAAACAAGAAAACTTCAGATTCCTGAAAGTTATTACGGTATACAATATATACAACCGCATTAACCTCACAATAAAATCTAAACAACGCTTGAAAATATATTTATCATAATAATACTCTGTAGCCTTATTACTTTAAAAATACGAAGGAACGGAGAGTAACTGCAACGTTACTTATCAGATAAAAATAATTCATTTTGAATTATCAATTCAAGTCATTTGTAAAAAGTCTTAGAGAAGAAAAATACCTCCGCAACAGGGCACGAGGGAAGTCTTCAGATATCGTTTGCGTCGTGAATCAAAACGCCATGCACACCTTAGCTATTAAAACATCGGATCCCGCGCTCAACCCTAACTCACCACGCAAGGCGCTCCCTCCCCGCCACAAGAATGGTGGTTTATTATTTGTATATACTGAAAAGAGCCGAGATAAGCAGCAGAATGTCCGGCGGGATCTGACAAGCCCCTTCGAAGATGTACATAAATGTACTTACGCTCCTGAATGGTCTGAGGTAAACTAAACACAAGAGATTAAGCTGACGAAAACCTAACATGTTATATGAGAGAGAGAGAGAGAGAGAGAGAGAGAGAGAGAGAGAGAGAGAGAGAGAGAGAGAGAGATTCTACTGCCTGTACAAATTATACAATTAACCTTAAAAATCAAGATACATACGTATACCCTACCCCCAAATTATTTAGGCTACATTCCAAAACACGTGCTATATTCAAAGCTAAATTCAACTAATTTAAAAATCAGATTTATTCTGAAACTAAATATAAAAAACAATTGTAAAATCACCATAAACACAAAATTGTAACATCAACATCGAACGCATATACAATTTGTCAATATTACATCAAAGCTAAATTCCCAAAGTAGTTATATACAGTCTCTTCAAAATAAACACAAAATTAAGTTATCTTTACTTCTCAACATCATTTCCAACGTGAACCCACCCAAGAGCCACACTAAATCTTCTCCTAACACTGGAAATGGTGCACAAGTCTAAGACAGCATGCAAGACAGCTCTCTCTAGCCAGACAAAGAGAAGACAGACAGGAAGGAGGGAGTCTTTTTATCAATGAAAGTGTCAGGGGAACGTCTGCAGAGGCAAGATTCACCTTAGACTCGACCCCCCCCCCCCCCACCACCCCCTGCCCTCCAGGGGCGATCAGACCATGTCATTGCTGCTGATGTCACTCCAGAAGGGATATTTTTTTCTTTTTCTTCAAAATGAAGGAAACCCAACACCAAGCTTAAGAAAGGAGCTACAGACGACGATCCATAGTGCAACTGGAAGTTACTGGTGCAAAATTTGAGAGAGGTGCGCGTGTGTGAAAGGATTCAAATATGTTATCATTATAACAATCTAATCCAAAGTCATTAATTAGAGAGAGAGAGAGAGAGAGAGAGAGAGAGAGAGAGAGAGAGAGAGAGAGAGAGAGAGAGAAACAACCGTATAAAAATGATACTTACGCTAAATCCATCACTTTATTATGAGTCATCCTGAGGCTTATCGGGGGGGGGGGGGGGGGCGGGGGGGGGGGGGGGGGGGGTGAGACTGTGGTTGGGGGATTCTGTAAAGCTCGGCGACTTCAAATAACTTTCGACTGTAAACGAAATGTCTACACCGCCAGGGGATTATTGTGCCCGAGAAATAACCTAACGAGGAAACGCCTAAGGAAAGGCCAGAGAGAGAGAGAGAGGGTCTCAGCGATAAAGTAAGAAGGAACTGAAAACTAAAAGAATAAATAATTTTCAGTGATATCTGCCAAAAATAAAACCTTACGTTATAGAAAGTTCGAGGAACACAACATTTCAATCTAATACGAAAGTTAAAAAGAACGCTATTGTATTTGTATTTCGGCAGACAAGGAAGACACAAGGAAGGCTCAGAATCTTTAAAAACGAATGACTAGAATTATTAGTAAAATGGAAGACATATATTTTGTAACTTTCTGGGAGGAGGAAAATCTACAAAATATAACCAGAAAATGGGGGGAAAGAAAAGGGATCTGAGTAGGTCTTTTCTAAGGACGTTTCCTCATAAGATCAAAATCAGCGCCCAAGGGACTAAGGACGTGCCCATTGAGGATCACTTTTCCTTCTGGGGAGAGGAAAAGGGGACTATATCGTGGTCGTCAGGCAGTTCTGCTGCGACTGGACACCTCGGATCTCCTTCAGGTTTTCACACCTTCTTAGGCCACACTCATTTGACTTCCTGCCCCCTTTTTAGGACACAGAAATGTGGCCCACCTTCTGATTCACTTGGAGGTGGAAATATTCGGATGAAATTCACGTCAATGAGCTCATCTCAGCAGCACTGCGTTTGTGTCCGTGACATCCAGGAGAGCACCGCCCACAAGAATGACAAGTATAAAAATGTCTCAACAATGCACCGTTTCATTTACCACATTTATTCACTGGATGCTTTCACTGCTTCGTGGGACACTTGTCGCCATTCAACTCCGCCAATACTTTTACTCAAGTTCTTCTTAATTCCTCTCTTTCGCTTCACTTCCTTACACGTCTTCACCTACAAGTTCTCATCGTACTGATATTACCACATTTGACATGGGAAAACAAAACACGTTCAGTTTTTGCTGTGGAAATGAAATTAGAAAATAATAAACAAAATTACAACACCATACGAAATAATCGGCATGATTCTTTGTCATAAAACACACTAGCAGGTAAAAATCTACAAAACATTACGTTCAATATTAAAACAGCTCACTGACAAATAAAAACTGGTTGAATTTTACTAATTAATTATAAATGTTGCTGGGGGCTTCCTCACAATAAAATATAAACGTACTCCTAAGTATCAAAACAAATGAGCATTCCTGGTTTAAAACACACAGTTAATGAATATCATAAACATGTACAGAGGGATATTTATTATATGACGATTACAGTAAAAAAAAATCTAAATAGTTATGGGACGAATTTAAACAGTGTGGCCCACTGGATTATTATTATTATTATTATTAATTAAACAAATTGTGTTACCACATGGCATGCTACAATACGAAACAAGAATAATCACGACGGATTTTTCTGTAATTTCCTATCAGACAGATTCCATCCATAATTCCTCGCATTCTCTCTAAAATTCGACTTATGGCGTGTGATTAGACAAGGGGCCTTAATTATTTATATATATCTATATATTATATATATATATATATATATATATATATATATATATATATATATATATCCTGCGTCTTCTTTCAACCTTATTAATCCCACTGTATAGCAGGGTCGGCCGCCCGAGTCAACTTTTTCCATCTGTTTCGATTCATTGCATCTTCTTCCCAAAGTCCCACTTCACCCATATCCCTCCTCACCACATCCATCCATCTGATCCGCTAACGGCCCCCCACACTCTTTCACCCCATCACTGGCGTGTGTTTTAAGTTCTGATTAGTTCCACCTCCTCTCTTCTTATTACATGACTATAGTATATCAGTACCATCTTCAAAGACACTGGAAAATGTGTTTGTCCGTCTGTTTATTAAATGGTATGATAACACACTAAATGATGGAATAAATAGACAGCCAATAACGAAGTTTGAATGCACTGTCTAAGTTTCAAAAACGGGGAAGATGGGGATTAGACAATCACTTTGGGATTTGATGATAGACAACGAAACATTCTTCATTTTTCAACTTAAAATTTAATACATGAATATATTGCGTGTTTACAAACTAGGAAGAGAATTGGATCTTCAAGCATTAGCTAAGTAAGGGAAACAAAACTAAATTATAAACTCCACAAAATTCGATGGACTCAATTTTACTTCCTCGCGGAAAGGGAGCGAAACACTCTAACAAATACATCACCAAAGCTTAAGTCAACAGAGGGTATATATGAGTCTCATTTATGGCCTAAGAAAATTAATTAATACGCCAATAAGGAACAGGGAAATAACTCATCTTTATTAATCTTCATCCAGCAAAAATATGAAAGCAGGAGCCTCATCCATCATAAACTGCCAAGACGAAATACCATCGAAAAAAATAAAAAATGTAAATGACACAGAATGAAGTTAATCTAGCTGGAATCATTCTTTTAAAAAACCAGCAGCCATGAATAATAATTTTTTTGCAATCACTTCACATAAAAAACGAGGGGATGAATTCTGCTTTACATATTCCATAGTGTACATTCAGTAAAAAAAAAAAAAAAAAAAAAAAAGCATTCCATTCAAGAATATTATCACTCAAAGAACAACGTTTACACCGGCTGCAATCATTCTATAAATAGACAGGAGAATATTTAGTTAATCTATCAGCTTAATTATCAGCATGCACATACAAATAAAAAAAAACTATGTATGTGTGTATATATTCATATATCTATCTATCTATCTATCTATCTATCTCTCTATCTATTATATATATATATATATAGATATATATATATATATATATATATATATATATATATATATATATATATCATAACCGAAGGTTAATGGAATTATGAGAATTTAAGAAGTGTACAAATGCATACTCATGTTTCATGTACGTCGATGCACACTTAAATATATATATATATATATATATATATATATATATATATATATATATATATATATATATATATATATATATCTAATAAAAGGAGCCCATAAAAACACCAAAATGTAGAGAGAAAAGTACTATATTTCAGAGACTGCTGTCTCTCTCTTCAGGTATATGAATGAGAAAAGTTTACAGAAAAGGTGGTATTTATACCAAGAGATTCGTCCACAAGTAAGCCAATTTAGGTCACCCCCGCTGATAATCTTCCTTTAATCTTCTTAAGCGTTGGTTGAATGAACACTGCGTCGACGATGTCCGATGTCCAATTCCCTTTTGAGATGTTCATTACCTGCTTCTCTTTTATTAAGGCCGATTCCATCATTTGACTCTTGTACCGGCAGTTGCTGCTATAAATTACACGTGACATATTCCAGTTTATTCTATGGTTATGTTCATTTATATGATTGAAAATAGCCGAGTTCTGTTGTCCATACCTAACTGACCGTTTGTGTGTATTAATCTCTGGGGAAGTGATTTCCCTGTAAATCCGATGTAAGATTGGTCACAGTCCTGGCATGGGATCTCATATACCCCAGAGTCTTTGGGCGATGTCTTTTGTTGGACGTTAATCAGGGATTTGGCTAAGGTATTTGGGTAGGTAAATGCAAAAGGGTTGGATTTCCCAAGGGTGTGAGTTACTCTCTTAATCGTCTCCAGGTGGGGAATTTTTATTTTATTGTTGGGTGTGTCTCTGGTCTTGTCTTTAGGGGGTCGTAGAAAATTACGTTTGCTTTTGAATAGCTTTCTCAATTATATGGTCAGGATACTTAAAGATGAAAGTTGCTTGCGAATTAGTTCAAATTCTTTTTCCAGGATATCTGGGGAACAAATTCGTAAGGCTCTTAAGAATAGGTTGCTAGCTAGACCTATCTTGATAGGTATGGGTAGTCCTTTAAGTCCTATTTTAGCCAATCTGTACATGGAATACTTTGAAACTACAGTAATAAATGCAATAAAACCCAAAAACATGCTGTGGATGAGATACGTGGATGACATACTAACATTTTGGGATAATAAGTGGGGTAATTTTAATGAATTCCTCTCAAAATTAAACGCATTAGTGCCCAGCATCAAATTTAAAGTTGAATGGGAAACAGACAACAAAATTCCTTTTCTTGATGTTTAATAATCAGAGACACGACAGAATACAAATTTTACCATATACAGAAAACCAACGTTCTCACTTTCATATATTCACTACTTTAGCTATCATGACAATACTATCAAGATAGGTCTTAGCTAGCAACCTATTCTTAAGAAGCCCTTACGAATTTGTTCCCCAGATTTCCTGGAAAAAGAATTTGAACTAATTCGCAAGCAACTTTCATCTTTAAAGTATCCTGACCATATAATTGAGAAAGCTATTCAAAAAGCAAACACGTAATTTTCTACCGACCCCCTAAAGACAAGACCAGAGACACACCCAACAATAAAATAAAAATTTCCCACCTGGAGACGATTAAGAGAGTAACTCACACCCTTGGGAAATCCAACCCTTTTGCATTTACCTACCCAAATACCTTAGCCAAATCCCTGATTAACGTCCAACAAAAGACATCGCCCAAAGACTCTGGGGTATATGAGATCCCATGCCAGGACTGTGACCAATCTTACATCGGATTTACAGGTAAATCACTTCCCCAGAGATTAATACAACACAAACGGTCAGTTAGGTATGGACAACAGAACTCGGCTATTTTCAATCATATAAAATGAACATAACCATAGAATAAACTGGAATATGTCACGTGTAATTTATAGCAGCAACTGCCGGTACAAGAGTCAAATGATGGAATCGGCCTTAATAAAAGAGAAGCAGGTAATGAACATCTCAAAAGGGAATTGGACATCGGACATCGTCGACGCAGTGTTCATTCTTCAACCAAACGCTTTAAGAAGATTAAAGGAAGATTATCAGCGGGGGTGACCTAAATTGGCTTACTTGTGGACGAATCTCTTGGTATAAATACCACCTTTTCTGTAAACTTTTCTCCATTCATATACCTGAAGAGAGAGACAGGCAGTCTCTGAAATATAGTACTTTTCTCTCTCACATTTTGGTTGTTTTTATGGGCTCCTTTTATTAGATGGAATTCTGTTGTTACAGAACACTTTTACCAGTCATATATATATATATATATATATATATATATATATATATATATATATATATATATATATATATATAGCCTTGCGAAATCCGTGGCTAAACAGAAATAACTAACATGATTTACGTATTTTTTTTCGATTCTTAAGCAAATAAAATAAATAAATAAGTACGACACACATACATACACACACCAGTTAATCAATTTTAAGCATTACACAATTGGGTATTGTGTACATTTTATTTTTCCAGCTAAAAGTGGCACATATTACTTAATGTCACTAATTAATGAAGTTTTACTTCTGGCCACAAAAAAATTTAATTTTCATCCTAGACGTACATAAGAGGATGAGGATTTATAGACAACTAGCAATGAACCAACAAAAATTACATTATGCAAAGATCTCATGAAACTTATCAAGCAAATTCCCTGTCGTCTCTGTATTGTACACAGTCGGCATACCCTTCTAAACTGGTAAGCACAAATGGCACATATATTAAAATTAAATTTAAATTGGCTTAAAAGCTAATCATTAACTTGTTTCGTGCAAACTGGCGTGGCTAATAAATTACTACTGTACTACATTTGTTATGAAAACCAACTTGAGTATATTCAGTACAACACTACTGCAGCCAAATAT
Organism: Macrobrachium nipponense; assembly: GCF_015104395.2. Taxonomy (NCBI): domain Eukaryota; kingdom Metazoa; phylum Arthropoda; class Malacostraca; order Decapoda; family Palaemonidae; genus Macrobrachium; species Macrobrachium nipponense. Next base: position 96,643,553 of record NC_061108.1, read on the forward strand.
ATGGAATTGAAAGCTGCAGAAGCAATTCCAACTGAAGAAGAAATGAAAACCTGGACATGTGCTTTTAAATCGCCCCCAAAGGTATCAGTATATACGAAATGAAAGTGGCAATCCTGCAATGACACTCTATAGTAACCAGAAAATATGCGAAGGGCAATAAAATGACAGTCTACTCTCCCACTGAAAGGTTATTTGACCAAAGAGAAATCGGTAACCACCCCAACCCTCCCTATTTATAGTTAATCGACCTAATAAATCAGTAACAGTAAGAGTTGGAATCCCTCCTTCTTGGACGGTCTAATTCAGAGCTTGTACTTAACTATGAAGTTTATCCATAAATTTAAATATTAACTTCTTAACATTATGGAAAACAAACAGAATATATTCAAGGATCATCCTAAGCAATTAACCTTTCCGTATTCTGCTTATCGTTTTTCCAAACACTGAGATTCCCCCTTAGCTTCTGCAGGAAATTCTAAAGAAAAGTTACTTAGTCAAGCCGTGGGTTTACCAACTACAGCAAGTCAAGAGACCTACTCTGTAAAACGGTGGCCTCTGCGCCGTTAACACGAGACCATAGGCTTCCTCCGGAATAGCCAGGGTGCTCATAATGCTTTGTTTTTTCTTTCTCTCTTTTTATGCTGTAAAGCGACAAAATTCGCTCCTATTTTCTCTGGGACCCTCTAAAACCCTACACATATTCTTTCAGAAACTACACCTGAAATTGGAACTGACTTCAAGTCTTCATTGCCATTTGTAGAATGAATCCAGTGCCTGCAATAATTGCTTTTGTATGCCTTTTCCCATATCAAAGTAATCAAATTTGACATTACAAGCAGCCCTCCAGGTATTCCACGAAATAGGCCTTTTCGCAAGCTTAGCTTGGGGAACCAAGGGACCCAGGTTTAACAGCGTTCCTCCTCTGGAGCTACCTGCAAGAACCACGGGAATATCCAGGGTTGCAGGAAAACGATACTACTCTTTTCCGTCACCGGACCTCAAAACGATTAATAATGTTGGTTGCAACCCTTACCTGGCGTGGGATCTGCAGCCAAAAAAGTAAATTCACTATAACAACTTATTACGTCCACAGGTGAATTGTGGCACTCTTAATACCAAAATGAGTGCCACATTGAAAATATCTCGTTTTAGAACTGGTCAAACTCGTCTGAGGCATACAAATTTCATGAACAGCCAGCATGGCCAGTTCACTGTGTGCAGTCAACATTTACAATTATACAAATTTTACGTGAGTCAGTTTTGAAAAGAGCAGTTAAAGGATTTTCTTTCAGAGTCTTCATCATTTCCGGGTTATCCAGTTTCAAGTTTAATAAGAACAGTAATAAGAACATCACACCTCTTGGTCACCCCTGTGAGCATCAACTCCGGTCTACGGTAGTTAAACTACCTAACCATAGAAATACCAGAATGATTCTATCCCACTCTAGTTGTGCTAAGGATGTCCCACAAGCAAGCAAATCTAAGTAAATTCACAATATACATTAGAAGGACCTCCCTCAAAAGTCAATCAACTTTCAAAAGCGCACATCTCCCAACGCTACGGTCTCAACAGTCATCATCATCATCAACAACTATCATTACTCTTCACAACGCCGCCATCAACACAGTCACCGCATCCCGAAACCAGACCTGATGACTAACAGTTCATTACATTCACCGAGGTGAAGCTGAAGGTGAGGGGGGGTGGGGTGAGGGGGTGGGGTGAGGGGGGTGGGGTGTGAGGGGGGGTGGGTCTGAACTAACTGGCAGCAGTATTCCTCCACTTCTTCAATATTGAAGGATGTATGATAATTAGGGCTAAAGCCCAGGCACTGGGGCCATGAAGGCCCTTCAGCGCCGTAATGAAGGTTAAATAAATTGAATTATGGTAAATGAATGAATGACTTAGTGAAAGAAATGATTAATAAAATTAGTTGTGACTAATAAATAAAATAAACATAAGAAGTTTGATGCATGGCGTTATTTATATCACAAAGAGTTTAATGTCTTTAAAAATCTTTATGATATGATATATAAATAATTAACTAAATATTATTAAAAATTTGTATGGACTTCACTCTTCTTCAATATGCGCACATGCAAAATAAAAATAACTGTCTATACGGAGAAGGAAGGTCCTTTAAATATACTCAGAGTATATCTAAAAGACCTTGCGGAGTAGGAAAGTAAATAGGAAACGACAAGAATGGCAAAAGAACAAAACTAAACTTGAATTATTCATGGTAACACAAACGATGCTAAGAATGAAACGTTGAAGAACAGCGATAACTCGCTCCACTTCCCTTCAAATAGCATACGGATTTATTATCTTCGCAACTTTTCATATCGAATAACGCATTATGAGTGTTTCGAATAACTTCTAAATGCGACAACAAATCCATAAGATCAGGCGAATATTTTTCTAGTTCGTCAACCACCTCGAGGTCAAGCGAAAAATCGAAGCCGACCTAATACGTTCATTTGAAAACGGAAGGATGTCAAATCTGGGCTAAAAATATGCCATTCTTAGGACGGCAAACAACACCAAGAGTCTGGGCTGGCACAAGGTCAGCCTGATCTAATAACAAAGCGGCGTTATCACAGCGTGACCTCGGTTCAATACCGTACAGTTTAAGGACGGAAATGACTCAAAAGGCTAGACCACGTCCACCTGCCTATTACTGAATCATTACAAAGCATTTTATCGTTTATTATATATTATAACATATTTCTATGAAATTTTACCTCAGCGAGAGGGGAGTCTGGTAAAAAAATTAAAAAAATAAAAAATATTAGGCATCCCATGAACATGCAACTACCCAAGAACAAAGTGGTCTTGAAACCATGGCAAGAGTAAGTTTTCTTGACGTAATTTCAATTGGCGACTAAGCAAGGACCCACACACCCAAGTTTTTTTTCTCTCACTGCACGTAAAATTCACATACATAAAACGGCAGAATCTCCCACGCCTGCGAACGTGAGCGACCTAATGGCCCTGAAATATTATTAAAACGAATTCCCACCAGCACCACACAAAATGACTCCTTCCTTAATCTAAAAACCAATGTATTGAGAAGAGCTTGGGAGACTTGTCTACACTCCAATGCCCCTAGAGTTCCCACCATTCTAAACGAACAATGCCGTTCACTGGTTTTTCTCTTGAAACTAGTTTCACTTGTAGACTCTCAACTCCGTTCCTCTGACTTGTTTCCAGCCCTCACTGTTGTCAGTCCCCAGGAATGAATACTTTATCCAGTTCAGGACTGAGGGAAAACTTGTACATAAACCTCAGAAGCAGATAATAAGTGAAAACTATTCTTCAGTATGTGTTAGATCTATCTACTTTTCGTGGATTCAAGTCAACGTCTAACCATGAAATATAACAGATGTATTTAAAATCTCTGCTACCTATCCACACTGAACACCTATTAAGGATCCAGGACGCGTTCAAACGTGGACAATTCTGATTATATATATATATATATATATATATATATATATATATATATATATATATATATATATAATATCCAGAGCACGGAAAATAAAGACCGTAACGAAGGATGCTTCAACTTGCTTCCCACATTTGTCACTTTTCTCAGGAGATTTATCAATGTCACTCAATGAACTCTCCTGTAACGGAGTCAGAAGTAATGCCAACTTTGATTAATTGTGATAGCTACCGGAAACTTATTGTTTCTAAGTGAATAAAAGCCGCTTTGCTTAGTTCACGCTAAAGATGAACCCACATTCCAAAAGAGTATACCAAAGTCACTACGTAATTCAAGTAATGGAACAAGGGCCGACAAGAGCGAATGAATGCTAAACACTCATCAATATTGCACGCATTGATTACATCAGCTGCAACAAAGGTCATTGCTACCATACGATTCATGACATTTTATCAACAGCCAACTCAAGCTAACAGATGAAAAGTCTTTCCCATTTCTCTCTCCAAGTCAGTGAATGTGACTTCAATAAAGCATGAAATACAATTACGATGTAACTTCCATTGCGCAAGGTCAAATTCCAAACGTGTGGTAATTTGAGTATTTTCTCCATCTCCATCATTCAGTACCCTACATAGGCACTCGAATTGAAATTCAAATGATCCCTTCTAAACCGGATGAGACACGCTTTATATGGGGCATCTCTGTTCTTCCGTTGCTCTGCCAAAGCTTCTGACAAGCTTCACCCAGTACCCAGATACAGCAAGTCAACTGCCATTTGGTACAGGGAGGGGGAACACGCCGGTCCGGAACGGAAGTATAATTATTGTTGACCTGATCACTCTCAGATACAATACCTGTTAATGATGGGACTTCCCGGTTTTAGACTGAATACTAAACTATCCAAAAATTAGAAAATGTCACTGACTACGCGATGTCTGAACTAATACCACACTGACATGGATGCATATAAACAAAATCTTGAACATAAACCACAGCAAAGTTGACAGAAGACTAATTTCTGCGTCATGACTAGTTGCTTTAGTAAGCAAGCAAATAAAGTTCAAAAGCAAATAAATGTTCGAAGGTCATTATGTAAGACAAACAAGATAAGCAGAAAGGCGCAAAGATGACTTCAAATGGTGCACCAATTACTAATAATCAGTAAACGATCAATCAGAATACTGTATATATGCTCTTTTATCTTGCATAAAATACAAAGAAAATCTTGTCATTTGACGCTGACGACTCGTCCTGGTGCGGAAAAAGGGAGACGTTGAACAGCAAACAAAGACCTGACTAAGAAATCACTTTCACTCACACTCAGGCCTCAAGTACACTTATCTAGTCCCCCCCCCCCCCCCCACACCAAACCCAGCCACCCCTCTCCCACTCACCAAAAACCTTTAACCGCAACATCGGCAAACTGACTCTATTATTGTCATTCACGACAGATTAATAACGTGTGCGTCAGCAACTTTTCCTTCAATTGTGTGTGTGTGTGTGTGTGTGTGTGTGTATGTATATATATATATATTTATTATATATATATATATATATATCTATATATATATATATATATATATATGTAGTAAAATTTAGTGCCATCCATAAAATTCACTGTTGAAATTAAAAATAACAATGTCATCCCTCTCCTAGATGTATTAATACATAGAGAATCTTTCCAATGTAAATTCAGTATTTATAGAAAACACACAAATAATTTAACATGTACATTTTTCTTCTGGCCACCATCTTAATATTAATATTTCAATTTTTTCTTCTATGTTCCTACGTGCCTTGCGTATCACGAGTCCACAATATCTTGAACAAGAAATAGAATACACAAAAAGATAGGAAACGATCTCTACTACCCACCTCATATAATTGATTTATGTTATCAAAAAGCTCACAAAAAGTTTTATAGTGCTGCTAGTAATGAAAAAGAAATGCCTAAAAATGTACTTAGCTTGCCTAACTCTCGTGGATTTGAAACCATAAAATCAATATTTAAACCGTTTAATGTTAATGTAGTGTTCTCTTATAACAATACCATTAAAGACATGCTAATTAAGAATAGTCCCGTAACAAATAACATCATTTACAAAATTCCTTGTAAGGACTGCCCATCTTTTTACGTTGGACAGTCAAGTAAAAATTTATGTGTACGTATTAAGCAGCATATGTATTTAGTTAGAACAGCCCAGACTTCAAATGCACTGTTTATCCATCTGAGTGAAAAAATCTCATTGTATTAATTGGGGTGATACCTCTGTAATTGCTAGATCTAATTATTGTTTCAAGAAATTTACTGGAATCAGCAATTATACAAATCACTAATAAAACAACCTAAATCTGAGTCTGAGATTGTACCATTTGGACCAGTATATTTGTAAAATGTTTATGAAGGACCTTAAAATAAATGAACTACTAATTAATTAGTCCCACATGTATATAGTTGTTATTTTTTCTCTCTCTCTCTCTCTCTCTCTCTCTCTCTCTCTCTCTCTCTCTCTCTCTCTCTCTCTCTCTCTCTCTCTCTCTCTCTCTCGTGCTCGATATATTTATATTCTTTTTTTTGTCTTTTCATTAATAATTTTTTGGGGGGAACATTTTTGTAAATTTCAAGGTAATAAGTTGTATATGCCTCGCTTTTTCAAAATGTATTGTTTTCTGGATGAATCATCTGTTGAACACGTGCGGGATCCTCCAAGGTGTGGCTGCCTAAAAATTCGCTTATCCTGCCCTCAGGCGTTTCCTCGTTTCTGTAGAGTGAAATCGACCTTATTGCTAATCTTGTAATGTCAGTTTGGATATTAAGCCTACTTTGACTATGGTTTTCCTCTGTATCATCAGTTGTGCCTGAGTAAAGGGTCGCACTAGACCGTAAGTGCTTGGCTATCTCACTTTTCATTTTTCCTTCGTGGCAAAAAAAAAAAAACCTAATATATATATATATATATATATATATATATATATATATATATATATATATATATATATATATCTTTAATTCAACGCAAAAAAACGTTTTTCAGATCTTTCAAGACCTTTCATATTCCCATCAACAAAGTTGTTTGCAGGCTTACTCCCCGAGTAAACGATATCACCTTAAAATTATATGAATAACATTTTATATATGTGTATATATATATATATATATATATATATATATATATATATATATATATATATATATATAATACTCATACTACACACACACAACATATACTACATATAAAAGGCTCTTCAAATAATTTTAAGTCGTTATCGCTTACTCGGGGAGTAAGCCTACAAACTACTTTGTTATTGTTGTTGTTGTTGGGGGTAGGAAAGGTCTAGAAAGGTCTGAAAAAGGTGTTTAGAGTTGAGTTAAAGACACAGGAATATTAGGATTAAGATATTTATGATTTATTTATTAGGATGAAAATATAAAAAAATTAATAATGTGCATATTACACACTACAAATTATTTCTATTAAAATATACCGTATTTTTATTGTTGGTGAAACAAAACATCAGGCTATCTGTTCATAGACTTTAACACGATTTTAATTGATTTGATGTACTGAAATTAGTGGCTATATTTTTTATCAAATTATTTTGTGTTTCGATTTGTAACTGAGAATATTTGAACGTTTTTAATTTGTGCCATTTTAATTTCATCCTTGTTATTGGTGTGAGTAGTACTTATTATGAGTATTAATTAGGAAATGTTTGCAACTTATGCGTCCGTGGTTAATGAACGCGTCCCGAGTAAGCTGGAGGTCGGATCACGCTTTGTTTTTACCTTGAAATCAGAAACATTAAAGAAAATACAAGTTTTTTTTCGTTCAAAACAACATTCCCACAGTGAATTCTCTTTGTTATGTCCGGTATAATACCAATAATAAAGTATCACCCTCAGATATAACAAGAAAAGCAATATAGTATAACAAAGGCTAAAGTACGATACATCCCCTACCAAAGTTCTCTCATTATCATAAATTATTTGTGAGGAATTAGAGTTTAGTATTTTTAAAATCTGGAGTACCAAGATATAACCATAAATAAATTATGCTCCATAATCTACAAACAAATCAGTCCGGGAAATAATCCTCTACAGATACTTAAAATCGAATTAAAATGGCCAACTGATTACTGAGATTATATAGCTGTAGTTGAATCTAGACATGGAATCAAATATAAGTGCACATTCCAAAAACGACTTTTATCAATTATATTAATGGCCGAAACGCATGTATCAAACACCAACACAGAAATGAATCACCTGTGCGAAAACGTCATCCATAGTCTCCTCCCAACGGATTAGCGGGAAGCACGAAAATAGCAACCTTCACACTTGCTCTCAATGCCCCACACAAAAATCTTTCAAACAATGACAACACGAAGCTCAACACACGACCCAACAAATGACAAAGATGACGAGAACGCCTCCATATAAATGGTACCTCTAACACAAAACACTGTACCAGCAACACTTCTGCAGGAGGAGCACTGGGAAAAAGAAAGATAGACATAAGCAACCTACACAAACTGGCTCATATGGCGTGAGCGGTTTGCTGGCTACACTTGGCGTCACAACTGTTCCAACGATCGCACAACGAAGGAATAGATCACCAAAGTAGTATCTAATGCGTCAATAAACATCAAAGATACTGCAAAAATAGCCTTTTCATTTAAAAAGTGCTACTGAGTGGAAGTATTGCTAAAAAATAATTCAATACTAATAAATATAGGTGTGTTATTCTACCCAAAAAGCTTTCAACATTAAAACCGTTCACACACACACACTATATATATATATATATATATATATATATATATATATATATATATATATATATATATATATATTATAGTTCAAGTTTTCAGGAAATCTCCAGTAACTGCATCCGATAAATACCACAGGAAATGAAGAAAATTGCACATACTTCTATTCTATTGCATTCTTTGAAAAAAAAATTGAAAAAATAAAAAAAAGAAAGGCGCTAGACTAAATGAGTATATGCACCTTTTCAACATTGGTCACGGCAAGCAATGCGAAACTTTGAGTGAGTGTGTGTGTGTGTGTGTGTGTGTGTGTGTGTGTGTGTGTGTGTGTGTGTGTAGAGAGAGAGAGAGAGAGAGAGAGAGAGAGAGAGATTCTTAGACTGAAAACGTCCAGCGCATGGAAGAATAACCTTGAGGTTTTCACGGTAAGTACAAAGAAGTACCACAAGCAAGACAACAATGGTTCAGCTTGAAGGCCATTTCTCCTAGTTGCAGAGGCAAGACTGTTTTGATCCATCTAAGTTAAAAAAAAGAATAAATAAATAAACATATGAACACATTCGTATACCTTTCCACATTTCAAGCGCAAAAATGAGAAATGAAGGGAAAAATTGAGAAATGAACCAGTGAATGAATCAGACGCATATTAATTAATGCAATAATTATAAATTATAATATCTACAAAGGCCTAAATAAAGTATGTATACAACTACTGTAATCGAGAGATTAGATGCTGTTGTCATGTCTCCAGTCCTTGCTGACTGCTTGTAAATTACCGTCAATTTCAATGACTTTCCTGAGTGAGTAGCAGTAATAAAAACAGCAAAATAAAATATAACTCAAGACAAAGAATAAAATTCTCAGTCTAGACAAAATTCCCCAGGGTCTAAATTATTCACGTATATAACTGGAGCAGAAAAATAACTCATACCTATCGTGTAGGCGCCAAATACAATGAAGTATGATGCATGTCGAGATATAAGCAACCCAGCACGGCAGCCGTTTCTACCCTGAGCACGAAACTGATGAGCAAAACCAACCGAACCTAAAGAAATGCTCGAGCGCACACAAACATCAGTCGCCCACTTGAATTAACGCCTAAAACAATGAACTGCAGCTAATTGAATCACAGAAAATAGCAATTATATGAATAAAAAACAGAAACCCGATCTGATTACATTCCGAAACAGTTCACACTTTCAAACGCGCACACGATCCTCACTTCTCAGTTCTACGTGTTTCCTAATTTCTGCGAAATGAAGAGGAGCATGACATGAAAATAGTACCAGCGCAAAATTCCACTTTCACCCAAAATCTTAGCGCTGGGGAATACAAAGCAACGCCCAACGCAGGGGTGATTAGCCTAATGAACACCCTATTGTTCTCCTTTAATCTCTGCGGAATCAACAGAAGGACAGTACCTCATAAAGCATAAAGCATTCGACGGTAGGGAGGACGACGAAAAAATAGGAACGGTGAAGTAAGGAACGGACAATAAACTTTGAATAGGATAAAAATGGAACGAAACAAAAAATCTAGGATATGCAAAAGTTCATGAATCAGGGGGATGGAAATAAGCCCTTTCTCTTTGCAAACAATATGCACGGGCTTTTCCCACGGTAAGAAAATACAGAAAAACAAACAAAAAAGTCAAGGAATCTTGAATTGTGGAGCGATGCCACTTTTTTCACCTTCTGACCCCCGAGAAAGAAAGTTCTCTGTAGGACTAACAAAAGAATATAGTTTTGTTTCTGTACGAAAATGACCTGGCGTTTACTATGCAACTAAACAACGTAAATGCCCTATTAAGCTGCACTACGATTACTCAACGGTGGAAAACTGAAAAACCGCCATAAATGAAATTAACTCCCAGTCACTCAAATAGATGTGCTTAATTCACTAGCATAATATCAACACCTAACAATTTATGTACCGACTCCGTGAATGCAGAACGACTAAGACTGGTTCTTTATCGTTTTTCCTTCGATTATTTTATTAATACCTTCTGAGTTCTAGCCACCACAGCTTAAGAAGGATATTAGCTATATATATATATATATATATATATATATATATATATATATATATATATATATATATATATATATAGAGAGAGAGAGAGAGAGAGAGAGAGAGAGAGAGAGAGAGAGAGAGAGAAAGTACACCGGTTCATACAAATCGACAATTAGGGAATATGGGGAGATGGTGAATTCAGGAAAATTATACGAAATACAAATAACTTATAAGTCATTACATAGTTTTGACGTTATATATAATCTCGAGAAGACCCAAACAGTTCCAAATCTGAGAACCCCATCTGCGCTTAACAGACTGGAATAATTGCTACACATCTAAAGAAAATGACTGTCGAATCTTAGGAGAATACACGCTATATAATCGGCAGACATTACCTTACGGCGACCATTCCATATTTTCGCTTAAAACACACACACACACATACACAAGCGAATGAAATTTATATCTCTGACAGCGAGACTGATCAAGTTTCAATCATCATAGCTGTCGCAGAGAGAGAGAGAGAGAGAGAGAGAGAGAGAGAGAGAGAGAGAGAGAGAGAGAGAGAGAGAGATTCTCAAAGACAAATGAATAAACGTAGGCCTAGATCCTGCAATACTTCATTACTAAAAGCTGTGCATCCTCAAGAACCCAGGCTTCAAGTCACACAAGCGGCACTTAACCATTTATAAAGCGGGTTTCTTTCTGGTACAGGTAATTTCACGCTAACCTTAAAGTTCTCCGAATTAAAAAATGAATTTTATAAGAATGGTTCCACACATCGACAATTCAACTCGACAGTTACCGTTGGCAGTAACTAACTTGGCTATGAATACATACTGCAATACCAACAATAGAGATTAAAGGAAAGATCAAAATAAATACCGAAACAGTGTTACTACAACGCTCAAGCACTGTAGTATATGAAATGATATAACTATAGACACCAAGACCAGTATACATGAATGTTTCTCATTTAAAGCTAAATTATTTCATGCATAAATACGGGGGGATATTATTTGTTTCATTGTGTTTTATCAAAAGCAGAGCGTTTTTATTCTTTTTCATTTTTTTTTGGAATAACAACAAAGCCTATTATCCCGTAGTCCCGTGAAATTGTTTCAACGAAAGGTTAACAATTTTTTGTTATTATTATTATTATTAAACGGTAATCTTGTTTATCAAAAGAAGAGTGTTCTTCATCTCCCTTTTTCCTGGTGTTACAAATAGTCCCTTCCTTTTATGCTTTGAAATAGTACTTGTTTACTCAATCGAGAACATTTGGAATCTGGAATTTATTTCTGAAAAGTCTAAGACTGTTAATGCTCTATAGCTTTTTCATCTTCAAATTTGCCAGTAAAAGAATCCGTGACAAAGAAATAAACATGTAACGTCCACATTCCTAGCTAAACATTAAACATTCTGAGGCACATACAACTAGAAACGAACGAGAGACAGCTTTTAAGGGGCTCATAAAACGCTAGATAACCCTAAATCCGTCTCATCACACCTTAAAAGGACCAGGGGAGAATTAATAAATTATTTCTTTTTTAATGGCATAGAGGCTGTAGGGATGGCCAAGACCTGAGAGAGAGAGAGAGAGAGAGAGAGAGAGAGAGAGAGAGAGAGAGAGAGAGAGAGAGAGAGAGAGAGAGAGAGAGAGAGAGCGATGACGGCAACTGAATATGAGAGGAAATGAGATTGACAAGTGCATGGTTTCTGTATTTCTAATCTGTAATACTATTTGATGTATCAAAATTGTAATTACTGCATTGCCGTTGTTATTAATACTGGAAGTTAGCAAATTATTCACATGGAATAAGCCTAAAAGTTTACACAGTACAGGATAACGTTATGCAGGAAGTTAGCAAATTATTCACATGGAATAAGCCTAAAAGTTTACACAGTACAGGATAACGTTATGCAAATCAAGGATGAGTTTTTTTTTTTTTCAGCAATAAAAGTAAAAATTGTTTACTGCGATAAAAGTCGGAAAATTAATGCAATATAGTAAGGCAATTTGAAGTCCTCTAGCGCAACATCTTTCACAACTCTCAAGAATCAGATTCAATAATACTACCAAAAATACCATTCCACAAACAGTTCCTAAGAACTTACTCCAATTAAATTAATAAACATTCAATATTATTAAGTTGTTAAGTATTTTAGATAATGTGCCCCTGTAGCTTGCTTGAACAGCTAATGAGTGTTACAACCCATTATCGTAGAATCGTGCAACGTACATGAATAAAATGATTTCTAGAATGATATCCGACTCTAAGTTTTGTATCGCTGGTTTTCAACACCTTCACTCATAATCACCATTAACCTGGTGCTGCAAGTCACAGAGACTTAAAAAACAGCTGGAGGGATAAATCTGGGAATACGCCGCCACAGACCTAATCTAATGTTCGGCCGTCGGTGTCAAGGAAGGCACACAATCACAAAACAAGTTCTCAACAAAACTATTAAAATGTACAGACAAACCCCCTATAAATCTATAAACAATGTCACAAAACGCTTCAATGAATCTATTGCAAAATTTCGATAAGCAGTTTCACGGTACTTCAGTGCAATCTAATATGCTTGCGCATGACCCGTAATTCATTTAGTTGTATCCATGGGACAGGAATGGAATATAGACTTTAGGCCAAAGGTCCAGCACTGGGATCTATGAAGTCAGTCAACGCTGGAAAGGACACTGAGTGAAACAGGAGGACAACCTCGCAGTTGCACTTTGGTATAATTGTTAGGAGAGGGTGGATACCAAGATGTAAGAAAGATAATATGAATGGAGTTATAGCAAAAGGAATGAAAGGGGTTGAAGCTAGGGGCCGAAGGGACGCTGCAAAGAACCTTTAGTAATGCCTGCAGTGCGTTATGTATGGCAAATCAAATTCTCCGTATACCACCTTGACAAACTCCCTTCAAGAGTAACCAGAGCTTATGAAAATAAAAATAAAAAATGAAAGCATAGGTTCGTGTAAATTACTATGAAACCACATAATAATCGAGGAATTTTGGAATGAATCAAGAAAAAGTAATTATATACACATCTCTACAGTGCAATATAACTACTGCTAAATATCAAGTCCAGTCAAAATATTCCCCAAATAGCAACAGACATTTGTTTTCAATTGCTGAAGTTGCAAATGTACTGAGGAATTGAAGGAACGACACACTCAAGAGCAAACGTCAGAAAGTGACACTGCTCTGAACTATGTGGTGGTGACGCACGCACTGATCATCTCCATGCCCCTACTCAAGTACTGAGAGAGAGAGAGAGAGAGAGAGAGAGAGAGAGAGAGAGAGAGAGAGAGAGAGAGAGTTAACAAACGCTGTATACTAAAGAATAATTTTTCGCAGAGAGAGAGAGAGAGAGAGAGAGAGAGAGAGAGAGAGAGAGAGAGAGAGAGAGAGGTTTGTCAACTTAAACATGACCGAAATTGAAGGGAATCTGCCAAAAAATACAAACATAATATAACCTCAGGTACTTAGCTTGCAAAGTTTATAAAGCCGAGGTCTTTTATATGAACAGTTTATTTTAGACATTACTTCATGTATAAAAATATGTTTTTATAAAGTTTATCATTGAGTGCACTCCGTCGTTTTCGCGACGCAGCAGAAAAATAAATAGCCGCTTTGACGAGCAGAGCACATCGTCTACAAACAGACACACTGAAGAGTTCCCAAATAACGTTTATCTTGATAAATCGTTCAACATTTCTAAAATGAGGTCCTTACACTTCACTTGGTCAGCACCGATCTGAAGCCTTGCCACATACTTCAAAACTCTGAAAATCACGTGAATGGCGCCACCTCTCTCGCTGTATCGTTGATAAGGACAACATTGTCGTTACTTTATATCTGTACATTACAAGTCCTGAAGAATAACACATAGAAGAACGTATAACAGAAACAATGACTCAAGCCACTAAATCTCTCTCTCAATAGGGTGGATCCTACCACTGACCACCCAAGTACTGAAGGATTATGCAGTCAAGAGTACAATGTACGAGTATCTCCTTCAAGCACCAACCACAATGGTGACGAACAACTCAACTGGGTAATAAAAAGCGTTATTATAAACGTAGCACTTTACTCAGAAAGTCATAGATCTATTTTAATCCTTCACATTCCTCGGACCCCCCCCCCCTCCCCCCCGTCCCTACTACCTTCCTAAGAGGGAATGCCGTGACATTAATAATGACGTCAGCACTAGGGTACATCAGGAACACTTATCAAACAAACAAAGTCAATAAAGCACCAAGATGAACAACTTTCAAATTGGCAGAGCAAGGCTTAATGTCATGTTAAAACTCCAGATGAACACAGAAGAGTTACTAATACAAACTCATGGAAAATCACTTCTCTCACACTGGTTTATAGCCGAGAACTTTTCAGGCAGTGAAAACGTTAGAACGGTTAAACGATCGCAATGGACATTCAAACACAAAATTCGTACAAAATTATTTTCAGACTCCGATACCCTGGTCAACATCAGAGATCTTGAAATGTGATGAGCAATATTTAGAAAACCAGGGGAATTATTGAATACACTACCACGCAAGTTACGGTCATCAAACCATTTCTTCACGCCTACATGAAGACAAGAACAATAATAATAATAATATTTCATGCCCGTGAATAAAACTTTAAAACATCTCAATTATTCTACTTTTTCACAGTAGCAAAGAGAGAGAGAGAGAGAGAGAGAGAGAGAGAGAGAGAGAGAGAGAGAGAGAGAAAGCCCTTCGCAAATGAGAGTACTAATACAATCAACGATGATGATAGTGTAAGAGAAAAGATAACAAACGTGGCACAACAGGCAAAATGTAATTTGAAGAGACCAGATCTGCTTATTCAGCACACATCACTTAGGGCATTGTTCTTGAAAGGGGCTTAACTCGTGGCTGCTACTAGTATAGTAACTAGTGTCTCAGTCGGTATTTTTCCATCTCCACGTATAGTACAAGAAGTGAAGCATCGCCTCATGATGTCCACGACACCTGTTCGGCCTGTGCAAAATCTTGATATCTTTTAGCTAACATCCACTTAACGCAGTACATATGCTTATGACTTGTCTCATAATTTGTGGTGGATTCCAGATTCTCTCAAGTGTTTCTAAAAGCTTAACCACATTTCCTAAAGTCTCAAGACGCGTGCAAAGTATCTCTCTCTCTCTCTCTCTCTCTCTCTCTCTCTCTCTCTCTCTCTCTCTCTCTCTCTCTCTCTCTCTCTCTCTCACACTATAATACATTAGAAGTAATTGAATTTGTATTTCTACAGATAAAACGCTTATCATTATCATAAAAAGTACACATCAACACAAGCCCAAAACCTGTATATATAATCCCCCCCCCCCCCCAAGAAATAAAAAACACCAAATAAACGAGTCCAAACAACTCGTGAAGTCATACAATTTTTCTTACGCCCTCATACTACTTACTACTCTGCTGCCGGTCTCTCCTCTTACCCCCAATCCTTCACTGAATGAATTCGATTAGAGACCGTCAAAGGTCTTGAACAATTGATACATCGTCGAGAATACGAGTTTGAACATAGATGGTTCTCTCTCTCTCTCTCTATCTCTCTCTCTCTCTCTCTGCCCAGTTAAAATATAACGCCGAGTTCGAACATAGATCATTTAGTATTTCATCAAAGTCTAATATCTGTGTGTGTGTGTTCGAACTTAGATCATTTAGCATTTCACCAAAGTCTAATGACTCTCTCTCTCTCTCTGCCTAAGTTAAAATATAACGCCGAGTTCGAACATACATCATTTAGTATTTCATCAAAGTCTAATGTGTGTGTGTGTGTGTGTGTGTGTGTGTGTGTGTGTGTGTTCGAACTTAGATCATTTAGCATTTCACCAAGGTCTAATTACTCTCTCTCTCTCTCTCTCTCTCTCTCTCTCTCTCTCTCTCTCTCTCTCTCTCTCTCTGCCACGTTAAGTTCGAAGATGGATCCTTTAGTACTATTTCACCAAAGTCTATTCTCTCTCTCTCTCTCTCTCTCTCTCTCTCTCTCTCTCTCTCTCTCTCTCTCTCCCCTGCTCCTTAATTTAATATAGTGCCAGATAAACACAAACAGCCACACTATCTTTGGCGTTATCGTAGTCCTCCGCATCCTTTTTTCATAACAAATCAAAAGTTATCTGTTGCGAGTGAGAGTCTGTATACTCCTTTAATTGGAGAATAAATATCCAAACCTCATTCAGAGTTTTGTTTTATTTATAAAAGTATAAACTGGCATCACCACTGTATTCAATAATAATAATAATAATAATAATAATAATAATAATAATAATAATAATAATAATAATATCCGTGACAATAAAACCCATCATCATCTTCACAGATAGACCACTACTTTTTGTTAATCCCTCCAGAATAAATATATATTTCTTATGGATGTCGCAAATGATACATTAAATTTGCATATCGACATAATCATCATAAGATAATGATAATAGTTTTGAAGAAGAATCATATACAGACCCGATGGCGAAACAATTCATTATACTGAATACTACCAACAAATGTAACGGTCTACCCTCTCGTTTACTACCAACACAAACATCATACCAACATGTAATTACCTTTCACAACACTCAACTGTGCAACACCTGTTCGCCATTTTCAACTTACACTATCAAACAATAATAATAATAATAATAATAATAAAATCGGTTATTAAAGAGATTTTCAACTGCATGATCATACAATATGACATGCTCGATATAATATAAAATAAAATAACTTACTAAAAATTCTGCACAAATTAAGACAAAAATAAACTTACTAATCTACACAGACCTTCATTTACAAATAAATCCTTCACAACAACTTGAAATACGGAATAATTGGTCTTTTTGCCAAAATGTTTTTGAAATGTCAAAAATCCAGTGGATCTTAACCGTATTTGACGAGGGTTTCGAGTAAAAATGTTGCGCCTTTTGTCTTCAAAACCCTTGCAGTTTAAAACACAATGTACAAATATTCAACTCTAATTGCTAATTATTATCTGTATATTATCCATCGTGCGAATATTTGCTTAAGTGAAAAAAAAGCCGAAGAGAACAACAAATAAGCAACAGACTTTGATACACACAAGCCTTTTCATCCTTCAGACGCCGGAAAAATATCACTGACAAAACACGATACAGATCTTTGTGTTACCGACAACACAATAAAAACGTACGATAGGGTGACGATCAAAATTTCACACAGAATAAATTACATAGTAATAATGTTCTCGTGTTACTACAACATTTTCAACACCCGCAATAATATGCATAATAATAAGCATATCAATTTAAATATACAGTCATCCCCGCAGTGGAAGGCAATACAAGCGCAACGCTCTAAAAATACAACAGCACTTTCGACACCGGAAAAACTGAACAAACAGATCATGGACACAACTTCAGTTGGGACACACTTAATGGCCGGTGGCCAAAGCTCACCCAAAAGGTGATAATAAAGCGTAAAAATAGGTTACGCAATTAGGTAGAGTGGGTCACAACCCTGCAAATACCACAAAGTTACCTCATGGATAGTTTACTTGGTGAGGGAGGGAGGGAGGGAGGGAGGGAGGGCAGTGTGTTGAATATTAAGGCAGACAAGCGCGCTACCGCCGTCGACTTCAATCAATAAATGATACAAGTTTCTAAAGGACTTTCGTTGAGTTATCACAATGACTTGCATTACCATCATACACCACAAATGAAAAAGATCAACCGTATCATTAACTTTTATAAAGGCAGATTTGGTTACTTGTTCGTTTCCAGTTTCACAAAGCACGAGAGTTAGAGGCCAAACAGGAACAAGGAAGAGCTTTCCGCACCCCCCACTCCCACCCCCCAACGTCACTATTCAGGGGAAAACTTTTGGCGATGACCCTACTACCTAAAGATATATACTTCTGATTTGACAACTCAGCAAGGCATTGGAACGATATCTGATTCCAGAATGGCTCGGCTCACGTCGGTTCTAGCCGGTTCTTAGTTTCTTCTCATTCACCGACACCGGGTTTTAGGTATCAACCAGGTGTTGTGTACTATGGCTACACCTGAATCCACCGGTTGCTCTTCTGCATAACACATGGAACTCCAAACATCATTCGCAGCTTTTGAAAATGATTTCCTGTTAACGGCTAGGCACGTGCACGCTTCACAATTAACTAGCGTCAAAAAGATGTAGCACGCTAAGAAATACATTTACACATTAGTCACATGTACAAACAAACACACACACACACACATATATATAAATATATATATATATGAGTTTCCGTTTTTAAGAAGGGCAGGCATACCCGTTCCCTCCGTAGCTATAGGCTAGACCAGGAAAATCAATAAATACAGCTACACTTGACTCCAGACTAATACAAGTGTAAACCGGAAGGCGACGAGAATCTACTAGTAAACCTACCACTCAACGCGATAGAGAACAAGGGCGTATGCCTCTTGATAACGATAACCAACTAAAAACGTTGATTGATTGACGGAAAAAAGTATCTACAACAAAGCGCTTGGTCAAGCTGATATAGTATATATATATATATATATATATATATATATATATATATATATATATATATGAATGTAGATATACGTGTATGTATATAATATATATATCTATATATATATCTATATATACATATAGATATATATATATATATATATATATATATATATAATA
This sequence comes from Macrobrachium nipponense, assembly GCF_015104395.2. Lineage (NCBI taxonomy): Eukaryota > Metazoa > Arthropoda > Malacostraca > Decapoda > Palaemonidae > Macrobrachium > Macrobrachium nipponense. Next base: position 96,662,496 of record NC_061108.1, read on the forward strand.
TATATATATATATATACACACACATTTGTTTGTGTAATCGTTCGTGTAACTGAAACGCTAATAATTTTATGTCATATACATAATACGAAGCCAGACGGGTCCATGAACCCTGGACCATTGACCATTAAAAGATAAAAACAGGTGTTCCTTGAAACTTTGTGGGACTAATGAACCACAAAATAAAACACGTAGTTACTTAAATGTCTGCTCATTTTAACAGGACAAATAGAACAAACAAATGTTCACATGATATTTTTTAAATACTCTCTCTCTCTCTTCTCTCATCTCTCCCCTCTCTCTCTCTCTCTCTCTCTCTCTCTAATGAATACTCAAAATCGTTGACATAATGCAATAGTAAACTTATGACAACAAAGGTTTTCTCAGGATTAATGAATAAAACTGAGCAATACTTGTACTTGCACACATGAATACTGTAATCAAATCATATAGACAAATATACAAAAATACAATGCACCCTCAGCAATAATACAAATGGACTAAAGGTGTTGACATCACAGGAAACCAACTATTTATAAGTCGACAATGCAAATGACAAAGCTAACAACATTTAAGAAGACATAACGAGAACATTTACCGATAGGACAAATGTTTGGGGAGATATCACTCGGTTTATTATCACCTAGTTCCTCAGTGATGAGAATTAAAATGGCTTGAGAGTAGTTAAGTGCGTCGATTTAACTGACGCTCTTAGATAAGAAAGCATTACGCTCATAAAACAGAAGCAGAGTTATTGTGTCAAGAACAATAAATACAACGTAAAAACTTGGGAAGCTACAAATCTTTTAACTCGCTGATTCTTTTCCATGGATAGCAGAGAACGAACAAGAACTACGTCCTTCGTAAGTATACAACTCACACTTGCAATGCTACTGTTAATAACAACCTACAAACACTTTGTTTTTTTAATGAAGGAGAGAGAAAGTGAAGTCTAAGGGAAAGCTGTTAACAAACCAACACAAAGTCGGAACGGTGCATATTATAATACGACAGTATGGGGACAGATTAACATATGTTCCATTCCAAACCTGTACAAGTGGTAGTCTCACAGCCCTACCATAATGGTCTTCGCGCTATGACTCAGCCTAGCCAGCTTAAAACAATAGAATGGTGAGCAAATCCAGACCTGACCGTGTGGCAGAGTTAGGGTACTATGGGGTGGTAAGTTTCTTGGAAGGTCAGGGCCGGTATTTATCATAGCTCCTATGACATCTCCTAAATATTCTATCTTAAGTCACTCAATCACTCATAGTTAAGAGGAACTTCTAAGAGTGTTTTATCAACGCTCTGAGAGAATCTCTTAGCTATGAAAAACGGTATGTTTAGGAGAAACTTTTAAGCGAAGATCTCGCTAACAATAGCGGAAAATAAGTGCTACAATCCATGAATATACGATTTTCGCCATTATTTTAATAAAAAAAAGTATTTTAAAAATTCAATATATTCATTAATTATGATATTAACCTTGTGATCTGTATATTATTGTTGAATTCAAAAGTAGAGATAGATAGATAGATAGAATGACATAGATAGATAGATAGAGATAGATAGATAGATAGAGATAGAGATAGATAGATAGATAGATAGATAGATATATAGATAGATATAGAGATAGAGATAGATAGATAGATAGATAGATAGTAGAGAGATAGATAGATAGATATAGAGATAGAGATAGATAGATAGATAGATAGATAGATAGAGATAGAGAGATAGATATAGAGATAGAGATAGATAGATACAGATAGAGATAGATAGATAGATAGATAGACAGAGATAGATAGACAGAGAGAGATAGATAGAGATAGATAGATAGATAGATTGATAGAGATAGAGATAGATAGAGAGAGAGAGATAGATAGAGATAGATAGAGATAGAGATAGAGAGATAGATAGAGATAGATAGATAGATAGATTGATAGAGATAGAGATAGATAGAGAGAGAGAGATAGATAGAGATAGATTGATAGATATAGATAGATAGAGATAGATTGATAGATATAGAGATAGAGATAGATAGATAGATAGATAGATAGATAGATAGATAGATAGATAGAGATAGATAGATTTATAGAGATAGATAGATAGATAGATTGATAGAGATAGAGAGAGATAGATAGATAGAGATAGATAGATAGAGATAGAGATAGATAGAGATAGATAGATAGATAGATAGAGATAGATATAGATAGAGAGAGATAGATAGAAAGATAGATAGATAGAGATAGATAGATAGAGATAGATAGAAAGATAGATAGATAGAGATAGATAGATAGAGAGAGATAGAGATAGATGTATAGATATAGAGATAGAGATAGAGATAGATAGATAGATAGATAGATAGATAGATAGATAGATAGAGATAGATAGATAAATAGATAGAGAGAGATAGATAGAGAGATAGATAGATAGATAGATAGAGATAGATAGATATATATATATATACACACAAATAGACGAGACATGAAAGAGGTGAAGCACTAGTACTATAGGCCTAGTGCTCCTCTCTCGCTACTAACCAAAAAAAGCTCTAAGGATTTGCATTTTCATTCCATTCTTGACCCTTCGTGTCTAATCCTGCGCCAATATACGTGATCAAATTAATTAATCCATTAATTTTGAGAGAGAGAGATACTGATATGTTAGACACCGCAGAAAACCTCTCTGTGCGGTTGGTAATCGCCTCTCTGATCAAGTCAGTCACATACATGAGGCCACTTTGATCAACTCTATATCTTTTTTTAAAAGAAAACTCACTGTCGTCATACACATCGAATATGCAGTCTTGGACGAAAATTCCTCGGGCGGCGAACGCGGTGTTCTTGTTCGTCTGCCATGTTTACAGTCTGTGACTACCGCTATGATAAACTCCTAAGTACTTAGGAACCGACCCCCTCCACCACTCTTAAATCTCGGCCTGAGATATGAGTACTCATTGCGCGTAAGAGGCTTCGTAAAATTCTCTTAAGAATTTTCATAACTTTAAGAGTGATTTAATGATTTAAGAGTACTCTTAAGGATTTGCGAGCTTTGATAAATACGGGCCCAGGTCTACCCAAGTACAAACAATCTAATGCACAGTTACTACACAGAGTATCGATATTCACATCACATCAATTACGAAATTTGAATGATAGAAGAAAAGCCCTTACAAGAAATGCCTTCTCTTCACAATATGTGAAATCTATGAGACGCCTCAATTCTTGAACTGTTGCGCTGGTATACTACTACTGTTCAGAGTAAAAAAAACGAGAAAATAACAAAAGCCTCATCTACGAAAAGAAGATCTCATCAAATTCTGACGATACCCAATTATAATACTACATCTACAAAAGGACGACACCAGTAGACTTACGACGCACTGGGGTATCATTGCCCTTATGAATTACAAGGTTCCTAAATTATTTCCTCTATCATAATATTATATATATATATATATATATATATATATATATAAAATATAGATGTGTGTGTGCGCGCGCGCGCGTGCGTGTGTATCAGTCCTCAAATTATATGATTGGTTAATAACCTCACAATTTCTAAAGTTCTGACTGTTATTTTTCAAATATAATAGAAAAATAATGAATGTTACGCTTTAACAAGTCAACTGTTTGAAATGCCATGTTTTCAGTAGTAGCAATCGCCCCTCCAAGCTTGGTGCTAAAAGCAACGAGAGAAGGAAATCAACTCTCTCTCTCTCTCTCTCTCTCTCTCTCTCTCTCTCTCTCTCTCTCTCTGTGTGTGTATGTGTGTGTGTGTGCGCGCGTGTGCGCGCGCGCGCGCGCTAAGGTTGGACTTCATAAAAGGAAAAATATAAAACCGAAAAGAAAAACCATCCGACGACATAACTCGAAACAACTGTGACTAGTCATCTTTCAGACTAACCAAAGAAAAAGGACCCAAGAGATGTTACAGCATTTGATCTCTGATGACATTAGTTTCCACGCAGGCTCACCGTAATTTGCATTCCTTAATGATAATTTATGTAGAGCAGGTCAAACGGTTAGGTCACCTCCCTAATGGGAAGTACCAGACAGCAATTCCTTCGGCTCTCATCTAATTACCTTAGAAGCCAATTTCCAAGTCTATGAGCTGACTTTTCGTACCCCGGTACTATCAAGATATTCCTTTGCAATATGCATCAATAAAAATGCTAAAATGACTACAGCACCTGACTTCTGTCGAAGTGTCTCGATGTTACCATTTGCTTTCTCTCATTCCCTGTGTCAATCTGAGATTGCCATCAAGGATGTTAATACTAAACAGTTTGGGGTACGATGAAGCGGTACCTCAAGTCACCCTCCTCCTTTACCTTAATGTTCCCGATATTCCCATTTTCAACCCAGTTCCGTAAGGATGCTTCTACATTCTACCTCTACTACTACACGGCAATGAATGACATCCAAAACTACAGTGACGATCGAAAACCTACTTGCCAATTCATCTCCAAAAATGACAACAGACTTGGCTGCTGCTTTTCACCTACAGACTTTGGCTAATTAATGTTCTCCCTTTCAACCAGCAGCCCAGTACAGTTACTGTTGCCGATTCAATGAAATTCTGACAACTGTGTTGCAACACGAGTTCCCTCGTTTTGTGGCGTTATCAGCCACATGCAGATTATCTGGGTAAACCGCAATAACTTGTGTACACTGGAAATGTCATTAGTGAAATGTCATTAGTGGACATATCCTTCGAAACGATTACAAACCTCAAGATTAATGGAATCCCTAACTATCAGTGACTATTCCTTTTGTGGTCGAAGTTTGTTTAAGAGGACTAACGAAACAATATTTCGATGTGAATCCAAACACGGCAGAAACGAACAGCAAACTGCACATTCTACCATCACATCCAGTTCTGTTCTCACATAATACCATTTGAAGCCGTCGGCATAAAAACTAGAACAAGGCAGTGTACTTTAATCCAATTAATTTAAAATTTCTTCTAAATGATTTAGAATCGAAACTTGCTCACCAGCTTGGAAAAATCCTTAAGTTGAAAAAATATTCATTTTCCTGCCCTTTCAAAACTAACTTAATTCTGCTCGCATTCGCAGAGTACGGACGAAATTCTATTCTCCGCTTTGGCATTCATTCGTTCCTAGAATTTGGATATTAAAGGTTTTGCTCTCAGGGCGAAGTGTGTTTCGTCACTTTATTATAATCAAGGAAAGAAATAAAATGAAATACTGTTTTACAACCCTTTAGTGCAGAGCAAATTCCATTTAAGTGAATGGGGAAAGTACATTATAATAAAACATTCTGAAATTGGGTCGCGACAGAGAAATGACCAAATCAGCACGCGATAATTATATCCAGGTGATAAAAAGACAAAAACATCTGAGTGGCTGACTTTGCTTACATCAGAGAATCAAGGCCAAGGGTGTACCAGGTGTTTAAAATGAATATCCCACGTGTCAAATCCAAAAGCCAGTTGTACCCACAATTCGTAAGGCTAATCAGTGAAGATTACCTTTTCATAACAAAGCATCAACATACATTCAAATATAGGGGCCCTTCTAAAAAAAGGACAAAACGTTCAAGACTAACAAATGCATACACATATGAACAACTGTAATAAAACTAATAAAACCGTGAACTTGTACCCGTGCCTATTCTTCTAATATTCATCTCCTACCATTGAAGAATATGGGAATTATTTACTGGGGAGCACCTACTGGCAAAATTCACTGGAAATCATCCAAAAGAAGCGAAGATTATCACAAAGCGGAACAAACAAAACAACAGCGATGTA
>NC_061108.1:96675770-96690770 GCF_015104395.2 Macrobrachium nipponense
ACTATATTCACCAGAGTTTCAGCAAGTTGCTGAGTCTAACGTATTACGTAAGTACGCTTTGTACGCTACTGGAAAAAATATTCACACTGGTGACTTTTATGAGCAGATGAACCAGATATCAACATATCTCAAGGAGATAATTACTAGGACCTTGATTATATTCAGTGAACCTCGATATTGAAATGCACTACATGAGGATGTCTTAGACTGTATTTTCTATTTTTAAATAATTTTTTATGACTTTATCCGTTTCCTTGCGAGAGTATGTAAGTTTGGCTTTTGAGTGGACACCTCCAGTAAAAGTCCGACTAAGGAACAGAACAGATCCTACTGAGGTAAGGAAATGACTTTATATGAAGGTCTTTGTACATTCAATATCTAACATGTACATTGTAATTGTATGAATTTCATATATTTCATACTTATGTTTGTTTTAATATAAGTTTGACCGTCAAATTGTTTTGGGTTTGTGATTTCAGTTTTTTGTAATACCATTTTGTCAAACAATGTATTAGCATTAGGTATCCTTTCAGGCTTCGAAATTGCGTGTCCGATACGTCAGGTCGTAAGATTCACCAATGATCGATTAAGTATATACCCTGTGTTGAGAGAGAGAGAGAGAGAGAAGAGTCTTATATCTCTCTATCAACCACACTCTCTTTTCTACCTATCCATCCATCCATCTCTCACATTCTATGAGTATCCTTTGGAGAGAGAGAGAGAGAGAGAGAGAGAGAGAGAGAGAGAGAGAGAGAGAGAGAGAATTTTTCAGTATGCATCCTTCATAGCGGTATTTTATTTGACCACCAAGTGGGCAACATTTTCTATCTTTCGATATGTATTCTTTCAAAACTTTACACAATTTACTATACGTAGAAGTGCATAAAAGGGATTTTGACGTAGAAAAATCTATTTCTGGGCGAGGAAGAGAACTAGCGAGCAGGCAAAGGCATAACGGACAGGACACCGTTCAGTACAGTGGGGCTGCACACTGGATATTAAGAATGAAGACCCACCCGAAGGAGGGGAGGGAGGGAGGGGGTCACGAACATCCAATAGAAGGTTTAAAAGTTTATATATACTCCATTCACTGTTTCCACAAAGACCTTGTGCAAAGTCCGTCATCCGCTTTTCCCTTTAGGGAAGGATTTTTCCCTTTCCTTTGTAAGTGGGGGCTTTCCCTCTCTCATTTATCCCAAAAACTTCGAGCACATATTCTCTCTCTCTCTCTCTCTCTCTCTCTCTCTCTCTCTCTCTAAACACAGGGTATATACTTAATTGATCATTGGTGAATCTTACGACCTGACGTATCGGACACGCACTGTCGAAGCCTGAAAGGATACCTAAAGCTAATACATTGTTTGACCAAATGGTATTACAAAAAACTGAAATCACAAACCCAAAACAATTTGACGGTCAAACCTATATTAAAACAAACATAAGTATGAAATATATGAAATCCATACAATTACAATGTACACGTTAGATATTGAATGTACAAATAACTACATATATAGTATAAAAATAGGAACAATTTGTACAAAACGACCGACGAATCTACAAAGCTGTATTTTATATGACATTTACTCAACTACGGCAATGAATTATTTAACGATCAGGTTCACTGGCATAGTGAAAACCACACCAGAAACTGGATTAATATTTCACCAAACTGGAACAAAATTCAAGTTCTGCTGCGCTAGACACACGGAATAACTTTATCCATTCGTAAAACGTCGAGAACTGGTGTTGCATATTTTTCTTTATTTCATAAACTAAAAGAAAATAAATTCCAAACAGCAATATTTACTACGTGCGTTTTCGTCTTTAGTAATCGGATGCAAACTCGTCCATATCTCTGGCCACTTCTTACTTGAAATGCAATTTTTATCTTCGGATAAGTATAAAAAAAAAAAAAAAAAAAAAAAAAAAAAAAAAAAGGACGTAGTACATGCAGCATAGCAATCTACTGGGTTCGGACACGGGTCACTTAACCCGGCACGTGTTCCGTTAAAAAACATTAAACGTCTGGTCAACTAAACAGTGAAAGAAATACCAAGTTGTTTGTCGACGCTGGCCTGAAGGAAAGTACGGGACTAGCAACCTCATTCTTGAAGCTCAAAAAAAAAAATAAAATAAAAAAAAAAATAAAATAAAAAAAAATATATATATATATATATATATATATATATATATATATATAATAATAATAATAATAATAATAATAAAAATAAGAAGGCAAATAGCATGAAATAACACTCGCAACATTTCAGCCAAAATGCAAGAAAATATAGCAACTGGGAAAAATTTCTCAGGTTTTTTTTTTTTTCGTTTCAAAAGGAATTAAAATTTTACTGGAACAGATGACAAATGTCTAGCAAGCTAAGTCTCCACAGAACGAAAGAACGGCGCTTCAAAGAAATAGTTATTTAACCCTTGAGCATCAAAATGCAAAATGCTGAAGGGGAAAAACCCCAAAACCTATTCGTCTTCATTTGTAAGAAGCGTAACGAGGGAGACCAAGGGCAGCGAATATTCACCTTGAGAATGACTCGAGATAAAACATTCCGGAGGAAAAGCAGCTCGTGGACGGGAATCGAGGGCGTGACCAGCCCCCAACTCGGAGGGATACAAGCAAATCACATTGCGGAAGTTTTAGGCAAAGGCAAATTAATAAGGACTAGGACTGAGAGAGAGAGAGAGAGAGAGAGAGAGAGAGAGAGAGAGAGAGAGAGAGAGAGAGAGAGAGAGAATCGAATTCCTTCTCTTATATGTCTGGAGCATTATTACATCATGACCTACTTCTCACAATAAACTGTTCAAGCAAAGTGATGCGATCCAATTCCCGGTTATCAGTGTTTCCGAGTCACTACTCTTCTCAAAGAGAGAGAGAGAGACCTTACCTTACAGACCTTACAGTTCGTTCTCGGGTTGCCCCAGGTCCCTCAGTGTAGGCGCCTCTAATTGTCTACCAGAGAGTTGCTAGTATATCTTCCGTATATTTTGCATCTTCCAATTCTTGGATGGTCTGGGATGCAGTTTAGATATTTGTCGAGCTTATTCTTACATCTACGCTCACTCCTGATATATTCCTCAGATGAGCTGGCAACGCATTGAATAGACCTGCATTATCGATGCTGGTGCGTAGTGGATTAATGTTCTGTGTGCTTTCCTTATTTTCCTGGTATAGTTTTTGGGCACTATTAATCTACCTCTGCTTGCTCTTTCTGATATTTTTAGTTCCCATGATATTTTTCTGTTATTCCTTCTATCTGTTTCCATGCCTGAATTATCATGTAGCGTTCTCTTTCTCCTTTCTAGACTATATAATTTTAAGGATTGTAGTCTTTCCCAGTAGTCTAGGTCCTTAACTTCTTCTATTCTAGCTGTAAAGGACCTTTGTACACTCTCTATTTGTGCAATATCCTTTTGATAGTGTGGGTACCATATCATATTGCAATATTCAAGTGGACTACGAACCATATGTTTTATAAAAGCATAATCATGTGTTTCAGCTTTTCTTGTTTTGAAGTGCCGTAACAACATTCCCATTTTTGCTTTACATTTTGCCAACAGAATGGCTATTTGATCATTGCATAACATGTTCCTATTCATCATCACACCAAGGTCTTTAACTGCTTCCTTATTTGTGATTGTCTCTTATTTTAGGTCCCCTATATGCATATAGCTTTCCTTCTCTGTCTCCATAATTTATTGATTCAAATTTATCAGAGTTAAATACCATCCTATTTACCTCTGCCCAATCATATACTTTGTTAAGGTCTCTTTGTAGAGCGTTCTATCTTCATCACAAGTAATTTCTCTACTTATTCTTGTCTCATCAGCGAAACTACTCACTACGAATCCTTAACATTACTGTCTATGTCTTCAATCATAATAACAAACAATATTGCAGCTAGCACCGTACCTTGTGCACACCGGATATTACCTTGGTTTCATCCGATTTCTCATCGTTTGCAATAACTCTGTTTTCTGTTGTGTAAAAATTCTTTTAACCATCTTCCTACTTTATCTACGATATTGTGTTTTCTAATTTTCTTTGCTAATATATTATGGTCTACTTTGTCAAAAGCTTTTGCAAAGTCTAGATAAACCACATCTGTTTCATTTCCGCTTTTCATATTTTTGAATATGTTCTCACGGTGGACTAACAGTTGGGTTTGTGTACTTTTTCGGTACGAAACCGTGTTGTCCTATATTAAACAAATTATTTTTTATTAAATGTTTTCATAATATTTTTCATTACCCTTTCATACACTTTCATAATATGTGATGTTAGACTCACAGGCCTATAATTACTTGCCTCTAGTCTTGATCCACTTTGAAAGTAGGGGTGATATATTGCTAATTTGTGCTCATCATAAATCTTGCCGTATCTACACTTTGTCTTAATAATATTGCAAGTGGCTTTGCGATAGAATGAACTACTTTCTTTAACAAAATAGCAGGGACTCCTGGCCATCCGGCCCGCAGCAGCTCCATTTTTAATTTCATTAATTGCCTGCACAATATCAGCTTCATTAATTTCTATGTCAGCTAAATATTCACTATTTCGTCCCTTACTTCTATATCATTATCTTCATTATCTAATTCTAAGGGTGAATTCTCTCTTATATCGTTCTGCCAGTATGTTGCAAATTTCCTTTTTTTCATTCGTTAATCTCCCCTTCAATTCTCAGAGGGCCTATTTTCCTATTCTTCTTTTATTCATCTTCTTCGCATATGAGTATAATGTTTGGGTTTTGCTTGATATTTAATAGGGTTTTTTTCTTCCAAGTCCCGTTTTTCATTTTCTTTTGATTGTATAATCTTTTGTTCTGCATTTTCTATCTTACTTTTTAGTTCTATAACTTTCCATGCATTTTTTTCTTGCAAGACCTTTTTTCCACTTTCTGATTTTCTGGAACAAGATCCTTCTGTCTCTTGGTATGCATGTATGATGTTTACTTTTCTTCTTCGGTATATATTTATCCACTATTTTCTCCAATATTTTATATAATATTCCGTATTTACCCTTATGTCATCCACTTACGAAAATGTTATCCCAATCAATCTTTGTTTAATTCTTCATTAAATTTCTGACCATTTTATATTTTTACTGTAGAAGTTGTATTTTCCATATCCTTCCCACTTTTTCATTTCTTGCTTATCTCTAGTTTTCACTTGCTTTGGGAATGAACTGTTAATTCTATGACATTATGATCTTGAAATACTCGCATTATAAACTATTATTTCTTTAACATAATTCATCTCGTTCACAAATATACTAGGTCTAAAGTATTTTCCTTTCTGTTGGCAGGTGATTTATTTGTTGAATGTTGTATTCTAGTAGCATATCTAATAGCTTTTCAAATTGCCTCTATCTTCTGCACTACTATTACTCTCTTTTTTAAATGTATAAGTACAACCACAGTCCTATTCGTTCTTTCCATTCTACGAAAGGAAAGTTGAAGTCACCAGATAGGAGAATCGTCCAGTCCTTGTGATTTCTACATATCATCAATTTTTCAATTATTAAGTCAAACTCTTTAGTATTAGGAGGTCTATATATTACTATGTTCATCAATTTTTCAGATTCAAATTCTACCGCTATTAGTTCACATTCTGAGTTACTATATTTCTCATATATTTTTCCTTGTTTTTTGTCTTTCCCATATATTGCGGTTCCCCTTGATTCCTATTTTTTCTATCTGATCTATAAGTTTGGAACCCTTTTATTTGATCATCATTCCCAGTCTCTTGGGAATACCAGGTTTCACTTATATTCATTATATCTATTTTCTTTTCATTTTGGGTTAGTTCTTCTAAGTACTCTATTTTTCTTTTTGAGTTACTCGTAACTAACCCTGCGCATTCATCACTATGATGGTTTGCGTGTTTTCTCCTTCATTTAATATTGGTAGTAATAAGGATTTTCCCATGTCTCTTTCCTGTTCTGGTATGTTTTTTTGTTCTTTTTTCATTTCTAGAAATTCTGACATTAAAAAATCCAACTTTTTCCATAATATTTGATCTTCCTTCATCATAATTATTCATTTTGTGTCTGAATCTGCAATTTTCTCCGTTTCTGCAATATCCTCTTGCATAATAAATACAGTTATTATCTCTTGAGTAGAATTTCGGAGCTGATGCTTTGAAATTTTTTGCTGACACCTCTGCATATCTCATTGGTGGTTTGCTTTTCTCTTTTACCTGATATTCTTGATTTCTCTCTTTATTTGTTTCTTTCTTATTTTGGATTTTATTACTTGGTTGGTTATTTATTTGATTATGATTCATGGCTACAGGGTGCATATATTTGCATTTTTTGTCGAACTTACATCCTTTTCCTTCTTTTAGGTTTTTACATATTTTTGGATGCAGATCTCTGCAATCATCCCATAGCCATCTAAAGTATGCAACAGTTTACCATATATTTCATAGTTTTGACATACCTTAGGATTGTTTGTAGTAACATCTTTCTCCAAATCTGCAATTCCCTCTTTTCAAAAGGTTGCAGATTTTGTCTTTCTTGGTCTATTTTTTTTTTTCCTCTTTCCCGTCATTGTGTAGATCTGGGTAGAGCTTCTTCGGGATTTGCTTTTCTGTTGTCATATCGTAATTTATTTCTTCGTAGGTATGCTGCTTTATTGCCTCATATGTAGTATCAATGAGTATCTCTGCATCCATACTTTTATCTTGTTCTTTGTTTTCCTTATTTTTTTCTGTCATTTCATTTTTGTTTACTTCTCTTCCGTTTTCCTCTTCTTGTTTTTCTTCTTCTTCTTCTTCTTCTTCTTCATCCTTAACTATTTGTACATTCAATCTTGATTTAATAACATTGTACTCTTTCATTGAATAGACATGTTTGAAGCAAAAAAATTAATTTCTTGTAATCTTTTCTCAAATCTTGCATTACCTCCAGCACAACTTGTGGATGGGTCGGAATGTTGCATGCAGCACATTTTCTGATTAGGTTTTGTGGATTGACTATGCTATACCAAACCTTACACAGTTTGCATGCTTTTGGCATTCTTTTTCCTAATGCATCAATTAGGATATTCACAAGATTCACCTTATTCATTTTCTTTGTCGGAATATGTTTGGTTTATGTATATTTTCTTTATGAGTCCTCTTGACCACTTGGATTTTATTTGGAACTTCTTCAATTATTTTCAAGATGTTCTTCACTTAGATTTGTTCCAGTTTGAAGGATTTATATCCTTCTAATATATCTATGAATGCTTTTGTATCTTTTTGGTTAGGACTGTTGCTGATTTCATAGATGAGAAATGCCAGTTCCCTTCCTGCTACCTCATCGTATTGCGAATCTGCCAAGCAAGCTAAATTACGCCACCTCTTCCCGCAGTTGGAACTTACTGCCATCTTGTTCTGATTTCAGTATTACACTTGTTAAACTAACTTAGAAGACGCTTTATCCTACTATTTTCACACTAATCTTATCACCGATAGTTCACGAACACTTCTAGATATTCTCAAATTCTAGTCGTATGTTAAACTTGTGATATCTGTTGATTAATCTGACTTCACGCGGGTACGTCTCACCAAGCAAGATGGCTACTACGAGAGAGAGAGAGAGAGAGAGAGAGAGAGAGAGAGAGAGAGAGAGAGAGAGAGAGAGAGAGAGATTAACGTCATACAGGTGCAAAAAAAGGATAAGAGAACACAATTGTAACTACTGCCTCTCTTATCTGCAATTATTTGATTATTTGTTGAAGTATAATCTCGTATCTGCAGCTATCTATACTGTCAATACAACCACAAAAGAGGTATAAAACATAACGCCCGCTTGCAAACAAGACAAAAACCACTTGACATTTCAGTTACTGACCAACAGGAAGGGAAAAGTCAAAAACCGTAACCCAAACTCCTGCCGACTTCATTAATACTTCGAAGAAGTCGGCGGCCTGTCTTATGAGCTGTATCTCAAAAAGACTGAAGCCATCAAGTCTTCCGTCATTCAAGTCTGCATTTCAAAAAGAGAAGCAAAGCGTTTCACAACAACGGAAGCCTCCACGAATCCTGTTACCATAATCACTGCAATAACTGCGCGATATTACATTAAGAAACTGTCCGCGAATATTTCCGAGGTGCAACGAAGAGTATAGTTACTTGAATATATTCTATTTATTGATGGTTTATTTATTTATGAAATTATTATTGACAGATGATAGTGCTTCTGATAATAATGGTAATACATCAAGATACAATTTTTCCTAACCGAATCGTAGCGTCTGTTTGTGCGTATTCATTATGTATATAATTCATTCATCTTTGTCATTTTCTTACTTATCACACTTCCTTTCCACATACGGCTGCTCTCTTTTGCGGTATTTCTGGGCTGCTATATATATTTATATATATATATATTATAAATTATATAATATTATATAATTATATATATATAATATATATATAATAATATACGATATATAATATAATTAATAATATATATATATGTGTGTGTAAGCTAATTTCGAACACTTGGTGCAACAATGATCCTCCTCCTTGCAAGAGCAGCAAAGTGAACACACTCACATGGCTAAAACGCAAGAAGGTAGACAGACGTCCGTAACTCACTGATGAAGGTTTACTGTTGTGCGTGACACTCATAGCCGACGAAAGAAACGTCTTCCATCTGCATTTGGCGAGAGCACATTACCCGAGCACTGGCCTCGAATAAGAGATGAAAGTAAGTGCCAGTCAAAGGCGCAGAGCTCGTCCTCGACCAAACAAAGCGACAAATACAAACAATTGCATATACGAAGGTAGATTCGTCACTGATAACAAACACACAAGCAAACACAACCCCGTAAAGGATTCCATATGAAATTATTTGAACGTTTGATGATCATGCCGATCGTCTGTTTTAACTCTTTAAATCACGGGAATTTTTTTTCTCTTCCCACAGACAAAAAATAATTCGAACTATACTGAAATACAATTATTCTTTCAGCTTTCTTCCTCGTGCGTCTGAGCGTCAATAAGCTTTGTCGTTGAGACGCCAGTTTCCTTTAAATAATCAGTTTTGAGGACAGACCAGAAGGAAACATTTCAGATGGCCGAACCGTCGTCTTCCATGGAAACCCGAAAGGAATACTATTTCGAAATATGAATATCCCATGAAAGGCGAATAGAAAGGGACACAGGAAAGCTATCCAAGGTACAGATAAAGAGATTCAAGAGCTTTCTGCGAACACTACAAGGCTCTGACGGGTTCAGAGCAAGAATTCGCAAAGCACAAACAACAAACGAACAAAGATTCACAGAAAGCCAGAAAATAACTCACGATCACGGCGATGTACTGTTGCGGAATTCCCGCCAAAGTTTGCATAGATGTATGAGAGTTCCCGCCCTCCAATGGGGATTACCTTGTAGCGGTTTTTACCTGTGTTGACTTGGGACATTTATTTATTGCTCTCATTGAAAGCAATGGTGTTTGATCTGGCTTCGAAAATGAATACCAAGTACCTGACCGGATTACTATTTCGCTCTATCAGGGGCCTTGCATGACAGGTGCCGGTGCACCTTGGCCTAACAGAGGACACACACGAAACTGTCCATACCTAGTTTTAAATTACCGGTATTGCTTGACTTGTGATGGTAAACATGCAATTTGGAAGACAATTCTATGGGATAGACGCAGCTTAGAATGGGACAAGAACAACTGAAATTGTAGTTAGATTTGTAACGAAACCGAGAAGCATTCATTTTTTATTTTGATGGGAGTGCTGGTCGATTTGGAGCCAAGCCTCTTTCCTTTTGTACGTCAAATGGTTAATAACTTTCGTGTCTACTCTGCATGCTACTTTCACAGCGTCCAGTCTAGCACGACAGGTCAAGCAAGTTCTCATATTTTTTTCTGGTGAAGTCCCATAGCACACACTCATTTTCACTCTGGACATTTTAAAAGTGTTGGCAAACCACTCAAGTCAGCAATAGCCTACAGAGGGAAAGCTTTATAATAATTCAGACAGAGAATGAACGAGTTGTCAGCGTAGGAAAAGATGAGTATTGCAGATTCTTTCCACAGCACATAAACTGAGTTGGGGTAATAAGATAGCGAGACTTATTTCAACTAAATTGAAGGCCACATGTAAGTGTTATCATTCATCAATGTCAATATTTCATGGATAGTAGAAAATAAGCGACCAACAAGTGCCACTCACGGCTTCATCTAGTTGGCTTTCATGAAAACGCGCATAAATAGACATTTAAACATATAGACACAAATCACCCACAGCTGCACAGTCAGAACTTGCTCAATGTTGCCTGGGAAAAATCAATTATGCTGAGACATGATACCAATATAGAACAAAACTGTAAGGAAAAAATCATTTTATAAATTCCTCTTAAAATTGGGAAATGTGATCTCGTACTTGAGAGTAGGTCTCCCTTGTTTTCAAATGGAATGGAACAGAGTTTAGTTGTTATCGGACGCCGTTATCGGCACTAAGTATTGCCATGAAGAGTTACGACAGGGCTGGGTGCGTTCATGATGGTGGTAAGGCTTGGAAGGGAATAAGACAGGGGTGCTACCTGGGAAGTTGCGGCAGGAAAGAGAGAGAGAGGTGGGGAGAGAGAGAGTTTGCATGCAAACAATTTACGAACAAGAACTAATCCTTAGCATACATTTCAGCGGATATCGCAGATCACACACAAGCACATACACAAGCTCCCACGCGTCACAAAAAGTCCATTACAGAAGCAGATATCAAACTCTCTTTCACAACGTAGCCAGTACTTTCATACAATTCGAAGGCTTTTACTCTTTCCCATGAAAATCATAACCAACAGTATCAATAACGAAAAGACTGGCAACTATGTATAACCGAGGCAATGAAACGGAGATAAGAGTAAGAGCACATTACTAAGATACATCAGAAATAGTGCAACGACGCAAGTGCGCCATCGCAATCTCGGAAGAATCCCGAGCACAAATTTACCTCATCATCTTTGTTCATTGTTGCACAGTAGCTTCCGTTTACTTTCACATTTCCCGACATCTCTCTACAGTACAATTTTCAGTTTTCGTTTCCTGCTATTGTAGAGAGAGAGAGAGAGAGAGAGAGAGAGAGAGGAGAGAGAAGAGAGACGAGAGAGAGAGAGAGAGAGAGAGAGAGAGAGAGAGAGAGAGAATGATTTAAGGTTTTACTTCTGAATTCCAGTAGAAGCTGCGTATATAAGTCTACAAATGTTTTGTCAGGGTACACAAACATATATATTAATATAGATATATATATCTATATAATAATGTATATATATTATATATATATATATAATGATATATATAAAGTCAATACCAATTAGCAAGAAGGAAATAATGCATGGCATCAGTACTTACGGCTTTCGCGCATTCTATATGCACTAAGTCAGGGAACAACGCCCTGGAGAACTATATATCAAACACACGAACGCGGTAGGTACTGATGCTACTCATTATTTCATTCTGCAGTATACGTGTATGTATATATATATATATATATATATATATATATATATATATATATACACACATATATATATAAATATATATATATATATATAAATATATATATATATATATATTGTACTTATTCTAAATATTTTCAAGCTGAAGCTATAAATCACCCAGTCTCGATTCCGTCATGACTATCTTATATGTATGAATAAAAAAATAAAAAATATGAAGTAAGAAGAAACTCCACCAAACTATGTAGGTTACAGTTGCAGTGTAGAGAAGAACAAGTAACCTCTACGACTCAACCTGATCACACCTCACATCTGAAGAGCAGATCGTGAAAGTAAAAGAAGAAGAAGAAGAAGAAGAAGAAGAAGAAGAAGAAAAACCGCGACCAGAGAAACAGGGAGGTCGGCGCTGAGGACGAACACCCAGACAACACACAAAGCCTCTGGAATGACGGACGGCGTTTCCACTCCGCAGACCTGTCCTTCGACAGTCCAAGAGACTTGCAAAACCCCGACGATGTCTCAGCGATGACCTTCCTCTGGCAAGAGTCGAACCCGAAGGAGAATGATCAGTCTTGACAGGGCAACTCATTCCCCTCCATTGCTTCACATACTCGGGATGCGCACGCGCAACTGCTACACAATACATTCGACGTAGCTGCAGGGGTACTCTGTTATCAACCCGAAAATATTCCACCGCATATCTTGCAAATCACTGCTCGTCACAAACGCTCTTCACGTTAAAGGAGGTTTTCACTAACGCAAACCGACTGCGTGATACCTCTGTCATATGATTGGTTTTTTATCAGTAAATCCATCGGCATCAATCATCTACTTTCACGTCAGATGAGATCCGTACAAATCGTACATTGCATGCTGCAGCGACAGGCTGGCGAGGTTTCATTCGTGCTAGAAAATTGAACAATATATAGTAAATGTGTGTGTGTGTGTGTGTGTGTGTGTGTGTGTGTGTAACGTTCCAAAGCTAACGACCTCGATCCCACCCGCATAGTGGACACCCTTGCCCAATTTCCTTGTCCAGTACCTCCAAAGCAGCTTACCAGGCCTAGCTCACTTCCGGGTCACGCCCAGGAATCCTTACAAAATGAATGACCAATGCGTCTAAGGAGACGCCGTGTAGGTAAGCATAATAAGAGGTAATTTCGCAAAAGGCAAAAACTAGCGGTGTTACAAAGCGGAAAGGTTACAGACAACTCTTCCCGGAGACAATTAGGGCAGACGGAAACCTGAACATTATTAACAGATTCATCGATGATGAAATGATGATAACAGGGAAGAAACTATACTCTCTGTTAACCAATGATTATTCATGAAGATCAAAGCAATCCTCTTCTAATATCGCCAAAAGGCTATGTTCATTAAAAATAAAGGTACACGTTACCTTGCTTAGTTGATCAGAAGTAAAACTGACAACCGTAATGGGTTATAATTGCATTTCAATTTAATTTGTTTGACGTTCTAGTTTACAAGATTGTTACTAATATAAGTCACATGACGAAAAAATTAATGTCACATATTGTTTCAAGACTAATGATTGTAAAATAAAGCTACGCACGTTCAGAGATACCAAAATAAATTGACAAATCGCTCACGTTACTTTGCAAAATTAATGATAGGGCAATTGAAAAAATGCAAATCATAGAGGCCAGACGACAAAGTTGTTGATAGCTGTAGGGAATATTAAACAAATGTTATAATAAAAGCTATCAAGACTGAAAAGACACGAGAGAGAGAGAGAGAGAGAGAGAGAGAGAGAAAGAGAGAGGAGAGAGAGAGAGAGAGAGAGAGAATCATGTTCTAAGAGCAACAAATGCCCGTTTGCCAACAAGGCTCTGTCAATTAAAAAGTTCAGTGAACTTAACACCTGTCGCCAACTTTGATGGCTGCGATTCCCATAAAACAAAACCATTCACTACAATGAAAAAAGAAATAAAATAAGAGTAATGTCATCCTGCACAGAAATGAGCATACCTAAACAAAATGTATCTTCCACGACAGAGATCCAATGGCAAGGACATCATACTGCCCTTCTTGCGCCTGGAGGTCATGGATGCCAGCACTAGGAAGAAATAACTAATGAAACTTCACCCCGACTTGAACTTAACCCATAAGGAAGCTATAGACCGTCCCTGGATAGTTTTAAGATTACGCAAATCTGGAGGTAAGGAAGCACATACAGACATCCAAAGTCCATCAGCAGAGGGTCAGAAACAAACTGAACGAAGCTAACGGATGATTTAATCCAGTGATTTCTGAATTGCAGGAAGTAAACGCGGGAAGTTTGCGAAACTGTACCAATTGGTGAGAGAGAGAGAGAGAGAGAGAGAGAGAGAGAGAGAGAGAGAGAGAGAGAGAGAGAGAGAGAGAGAGAGATCCTGAAACCGATAAAGGGCTTCGGGCAGAGGTGACCAAGGCGCGGTGTCACTGATTAGATAAATTTATTTTAGTAAAAAACAAAAGCAGCTCACCCAAGCACAGTGAGCACAAAAGTCATGCAATAAAGAGAACAGTTCAACAATGATCGCCTAATCTCTCAATTATCTTTTAGCAGATAAGGACACTTGTTAGCTTTATTTAAATCTATCGCAGCACAAATGTCAAGATTTTTGTCAAATGGCAATAACGAACAGCTTCGTCCTTTACAGGGCAGGATCTCAGAGAAAAATATAAAGGAAAATGTCTTCAGAACCACTGACTCTAGCAAAACACAGAAATAAACCCACAATCACGAGACAGCTGCAACTAATTATAGTAAGCAACCAAAATTACCAAAGTAAAATGTAAGTTAGGTAGCTTAATTTGAAGAAAATAATCCACATACGACATACATACACACACACACATATATATATATAATTATACAAGCTCGGGCAAAACACATAAAATTAATACCACGTCCTACTTTTATCCTCAGCATTAAGGGTCGACACCTCAAGCACTGAAGATAACCAACACCAAGTTGTACAAAGCTTATCAAAATGTAACAGCCTTGGTGCACTTTTCGGTCTTATATTCTAAGAAACAAATATATCTGCAGTAAAAATAGAAATTCAGGCACGAAACAAAAAAACCTGTAGTGCAAAAAGTTGAAAGCTCGCTTGTACTATTCGATCGAAACTCGAATAGCAGAGAGAAAAAACTACCAGTCATCACACAACAAAACACAACAGGCTCCTCAAAACACAGTCATCTATTTCTCAGTTTCATGACATCAAAGACGAAACTCCATATGACTATTTCTATTGCCATCGGAGTTGTTCACAGCGGGTGCAAATTCGCTAACAACAAACCAAAATGCTTTGCTTTTATCTATCTAAGCAACCCTCCACAGAGCAGAGCGCTTGACCGTGGGAAAAAGTAAAACCAAATAAAGAGAACGCGATAAAAAAACAAAAATAAACAGCCACATCATGTCGCAATCAAGTTTTCTGTACGGCGTATAATGCTGCATGAAACTCTCAGCCAGGGCCTTTGAAACTTTCTATGTTGCTGGCATCATAGCGGTGCCAG
>NC_061108.1:96695770-96805770 GCF_015104395.2 Macrobrachium nipponense
TTGAATATTTTGGGGCCGCCATGGATGCAAGCAGTGTATTCGAAACAAACCAATACGCTTTGGTTATAAAGTTTGGTGCCTGAATACTGATGCAGGCTATTTAGTAAGCTTTGACTTATACCAAGGTAAAAACATATGAAGGTAATTCATATGAGGAGAAAGCGTTTGGCAAATGTGGAGCCACTGTTCTGAAAAATATAGTCATTGCCAGATGATAAAATACAACTCCCATACAGCTATTACTTTGATAACCTTTTTACCTCTCTTTTCTCTTCTCCAACACCTGAGTGAGCAAAACTATACTGCTACGGGAACAATAAGAGACAATAGGCTGAAAAATGCCCTTTGAAAGCAGTTTCTGAGATGAAAAAAGAAAAAAGGGGAACATCAGACTTCATCATAGATAAGGCAAATAACATTTCATTATGCAGATGGATGGATAATTCGGTTGTCACCATTGCATCAACTGCTCATGGAAGGGAACCCCCCTTAGTAAGGTGAAAAGATACTCTCAAAAAGAGAAAAAAAATATTGAAGTTGACTGCCCATTAGTTATTCGAGAATACAATAACCACATGGGTGGAACTGACCGTCAAGACCAGAATGTGAATAATTATAGAGTATCTATTAGGGGTAAGAAGTGGTGGTGGTGTATTTTTACCTGGTTATTAGATGTATCAGTGCAAAATGCTTGGATTCTTCATAAAAAGTCAGGTGGATGTTTACCTCAGCTAGATTTCAAAGAACAGATTGCTGAAAGCTATCTGAAGAGATATGGGATCCTCCTAAAGGCCTGGGAGACCTTCCCAGGGGGAAACAGGTTGTAAGAGAGTTCTTGATGACATTCGTTTTGATGGAATGAAACACTACCTGATAGAGACCCCAAACAAGAAAAGACGTAGATGTGCTGGAAATCTGTGTAGCAAATCTCCTTCCAGTCAGTGTAATAAGTGTGATGTAGGTCTGTGTTTGTCTTGCAATTTAGCATTTCACACAAAATAGACTTCAATGCTGTGCCACATGATGTATCAGTTGCAATGAAAAGGTTGATTATTTTATGTTAGCATTTTGAACTGGCAATTTAATCTTTGTTTTTTGATTCTAAGTGCAAGATTTAATACAATGACTATTTCTTTTGGCTTGTTTTTTTTTATTGTAATTTTCAAATTCCATTCATTTGGTGGTTGTGACTACGGTAGTTCATGTATGAAAACAGTAGACTTCTTTTGTATTTAGTTATGTCACCTTATAACAGCAAACAAAAAACCTTTCAAATAGAACAGAATTTTTCATATTTCCCCCAAATGTACTCGTTACTGCCTAGCGTGACATATATGTCACACTCCATTATTATTCATGTACAATGTAATGCAGCTGAAAAAAATTATGTTATTCTACTGATTTTGGATCCTTATGAACTAGATTTAGTGTAAAAATTGAAATCCAAAGAAAAAAAAAATTTGGGAAGAAATGGGTTAATAAAGCAGTTGAAGAAAAGCCAGCTAACAATGGTACTCGACTACCGTGGTTGGGCATTAATTCTGCCCTATCAGTCTGCCCAGCACATTGAAGAACTTTATTTTGGAAGTAGGCTACATTGAATTATCTCTTATCTACCAGAACTGTCATTTTTTTTCACGGAATATTAAAAATGTAAACCTCTACTGCAAGACTGCTGGGAAGTCAAACAAAACATTCCACTGCAAAAAAAAAAAAAAAAAAAAAAAATCATCCACTTTCACGTTGC
The DNA here is from genome assembly GCF_015104395.2 of Macrobrachium nipponense. Lineage (NCBI taxonomy): Eukaryota > Metazoa > Arthropoda > Malacostraca > Decapoda > Palaemonidae > Macrobrachium > Macrobrachium nipponense. The sequence continues at coordinate 96,697,518 of NC_061108.1, forward strand.
CACAAAAAAACACAAATAGGTGCGCATGCAAACAGAAACAAGATCCTCTGTGTCTCGACAATTCAAAACTTGCAACCGCCAGTTCCAAGATCTGAGAGCAAATTTACGAGAGAGAGAGAGAGAGAGAGAGAGAGAGAGAGAGAGAGAGAGAGAGAGAGAGAGAGATTCATATCCTCCAAAAGGCCAGTCTTGAGTCTGCAATAAACTTCAATATGAAACAAAACTGGAAATTACCAATATAAACCATTCTCTCTCTCTCTCTCTCTCATACAAAAACGCACACGATCTCGATTTTTTCAATAGAACACAATATTAAAAACAGCGACAGTAAACCATATCATATTTATTAATTAATTATGGCCACAAATAACAGTTATTAGAAAGTTGCTATTCCAGCTTTTTACGTTTCTAAACAATGAGGCTCAATGAGAGAGAGAGAGAGAGAGAGAGAGAGAGAGAGAGAGAGAGAGAGAGAGAGAGAGAGAGAGAGAGAGAGAGAGATTTCTTTAAAGCTCACACTTTCAGCTGCTACCTTCACATTCGATCACGCATTTATATCCACAGTAACGTTCCAAAACCGTAACAAATGACGGTAGTTGGCCTCACTGCGCAATGGTGGAAATACACAGCAATAAATTTCACGAAAATGTTTAGACATTTTCACGTCGTTTTGCATGACGCACGAATAAGTGTGCATATTACTTTGATCTGGAAAAATACTTGTTTCGCAATAAATTGACTCAAGTTTATTTTGGGCTAATGTCAATTTGGCATTGCGACCTCTATTGTCTAGACTGAAACGTGTACGATAGAGTGCAACTATTCAAGTTTCAACATGACACCAAAATCCATATGGCCCTGTTGAAAACTGTCATCGTCCACAAAATAATGTCGCTAAAATTCTTTTTTATTACGTTTTGCTATGGCAACAATACAAATAAACTATACTGTATATTAGTAGAAAGGCAATTTATCAATAGTTTTCCAAGGTGCGAAGTAACTTCATAATTTTTTTAATACATTAACCATAAACTATTCACCTTTGAAATGACACATAACTCGGTATCATAATATGAAATATATATACAAATGAACCAAAGAAAACTTTCGTTGAGAACAAGCACAGAGAGAGAGAGAGAGAGAGAGAGAGAGAGAGAGAGAGAGAGAGAGAGAGAGAGGGGTTAATGTAGCTACTCAAGGCGCAGAACAAAATGATAGGAGGCGGCACATTGTATTTCATACAAAAAAAGATGACAACAAATTCCCAAATTTTGTTATTAAGTAACGGGAATCACAATAACGTAAGTTTTCCGATGGAAGTACAACTGAAAGTAATTATGTTACTTGACGATTTGCACTGTATTATTCTTAATTAAGCAAACCACACTCTGGTATGCACGAATTAATGCGCTAATGTATAAACTTTCAAATACAATTATCATAAGAATGTTTCAAATCACATTATAATATTAATCCTTCTTAAAAAAGTATTCACTTTCCTTGTCATGACAATGTTACTCTACGTGTGTAATCTTTTACTTTGAACAGAAACACAAAGCCCTTTACACTGTTTAAACATAGGTCTTACTTATTCCCTCTGAATTCAAGTTCCTCTAACCGGAGGGTGCATTCTGTTAAGTGACAAGGATGTTGCGAGATCCACTACCGACATAACAGAGATATCACTAGTAAACAAAACAAATCCTTCCCCAACAATCTGAATTATGTGGGCCAACATATGAGAACCCAAGGTCTATCCCTCATCTCAATACTTATCATCATATGAAGTCGCTATCCCACCTACGGAACAAAGGAGTCCTAACCTTGCCCCAGATTCTACCCAAGATCTTTCTTCTTCTTCTTTCATGCAATGTGGCCTCCGTTACTCCTTTCTATTTACATTGTTTCATTCACTGTTCGTCAGTGGCCCGTCCCTTCTAACAAACTTTCACGTGACAACCGTAAACACGATTACTGAAATAAGCTTAGTAATCTCAACATTTTAAACACAATATATATATATATATATATATATATATATATATATATATATATATATATATATATATATATAGCGTGTGTGTCAGTACGTAACAGTTACACTATCAAGCATATATGTGACCGCATACCAACAGCAAATGCAATGCACCTTACGAGAGATAATATAATAATAATTACAAGGTTCTGAATTCAATTAAATCAGATAACGTACCAAAATTTAAATCAACTTCTATTGATCCCTGAAATATTAAAATCCGGGAAATGTTAACGGAAGACCTTGCTTGCAGCTTCTCGAAAAGGTGACATTTATTCAAAAGTTAGGCATACTTCGGCCGTGGCTACTATTTAAATCTTCTGACCTTTCCCGCTCGTGTTGTGACCTCACACTACTACTTTTTCCACACACCAGGAAGGCCAAGACGCCCAAGCAGTGGGCACCGGCATAATCTAAGATGATGTCAGGAATGCAAGAGATACGTACACAAAGTACATCAAACACTTAAGATACAAATACATACACAACTCTGACAAGGTGGGATAATAAGATAAAAAACAAACAAAAACATGACGTACGCTCCCAAATGCTACAACAAAAATACAATAAAAAATCATAGCATGATATCCCACAAATGCAAAAACAATGAAGAGAGACAAGGACTTGTAACGATGAAAAACAAAGCCCTTTTCGCTACAAATAAAAGGTCAGAGGTAGGCTACTCTCAAGATCCAAAAACAAGGCATATCAAGACTTGCTCCAGTATAACATTAGCACGGAGTTTATTCAAAGCCAAAACGTGACCAGGATATAATTGAACCTCAAAACAAAACAAAAATAAATATCGCCGGGAGAAGAGAGAGAGAGAGAGAGAGAGAGAGAGAGAGAGAGAGAGAGAGAGAGAGAGAGAGAGGAGATACTTTATCGTCAAGGAAATATCGGAAGAGTTCTAGGGAGCGATGACAGCAAAGGACACCTTGGTCTGCCGCAATCCCACTGCGACGCGAATGAGCCTTGCTATGATACACAACACCAAATCACCAGGCAGAGCAATGAATACAAATACTGTATATCATTATACTTAGGCATTACGTATATACCTACAGTATATATGAGCGTAAGCATTCATAAACGAGCGTGTCTTTTTCATGTGAAGGGAATCGGAGAGCAAAAGCCATTTGGAGATCTTATTTCATGCAGTATGTTTATCAACAATGCCTAGCGTTTAACTTAAAATCTGAACCATATTATATATAATAAGTACGAAATTATGTGATAGCTCATCTTTTACTTTAAAAAAAATAAGTTTGCATTCTTGCAAATGGTAATTAAATGTATGTATGTATATTATGTATATAAATCAGAGAAAAAGTGAGACAGAATAGTTGAAGCGAAAACGTCTGTGCAAAATACTGGCCACAGACTTAGTGGGTCTCTGGAAGATAAGGTTGAAAATGAAATTATGCAAGGATTGTTGTGCCAACTCTCTTTAAGGAGGTAAAGTTTGATGATGAATGCGAATGAAAGAAAAAAAGGGGATTAAAGCTGTTGTAGGAATTCTTGCGTGATATATGTGATACAAGAACTGAAAGGATCAAAAATTTAAGATGATGTAAAACCTGAAAGAATGGGCATTGGAGAGATACGAATACTCTGTAAAATGATTAGCATAAGTTTAAGAATGGAACAGTGTTTCTTATTTTAAGATGGTATGGCTTTGTGGAAAGAAGGGAGGGCGAAAGGTTCATGAAAAGTGTTTGAATCTTAAGTCGAGGAGGAGGAGGAGGAGGAGGAGGAGGAGGGGAGGAGGAGGAGGAGGAGGATCAAGAAAGTTAGATAATTGGAGTAGAAGCACTGGAAATGAAGGCTTCAACATTCAGGAATTATGAACACGTGCACGACAGATGTAAAGCAGCAGTAGGAGGTAGTAGGTAGAGGCTCATGATGTGGTATATTTCTTTTTAAAGTTTTCTCCAAAGAAGATTTATCCAAACTTCAGCTAGTGACATATGGACGTTGAATGACCACTGCCTTGTTTCTTCTCTGCAGTCACACCAAAGAACTCAGGCGAGCTCAGTGTAATAACTAAACCGAGTGCAAAAAATAACAAAACCTCCAATTAAGACGGGATTTAAATTCTGGCGAAACCGCCGACTAATGATGTGTCATTGCCCAATCTCATATCAAAACCTTATCGTGCACATCCTATTCACCATGATGCAACCGCACATACATAATTTGCGATAAGAGAATTGCCACATCTACAAGCCATATCCAGCATGAAATCATCAAAAGGACGAGCATTATTTACAATGTTTATGTACTCCATATTCACTTCGACAATGTAGAACTCGCTACTTCTCTCTTATTCCTACACCGTTCAACCAAAATGCTGTATCTTAAGGATTTGTAGCCCAATTAATCCTAAATCGTTTAACTGAGTATCTGAATCCTCCAGTAACTAACCCATCCCTCTTTTTTTTTAAAGGGACAAGTTCCTCACAAGTACAGTTATTAACCCATTTTTCTTTCTTAAAGTGACCGAATTTTATTCTTACACCAATCCCAGTCTAATTCAAGTAAAAATAAATCAAAAGGTGAAAGCTAATTTATAAGCCCCAAAGAACGTCTCGGTAAATATAGTGGCTCCTATATGCCAGGAAAGGTCGAGGATTTAGACTTACTTACCCTAGGTAAATATTTCCACAGCTACTCAATACTTTCTCTTTTATCATAAAAGCTGCCAAAACAATGCTATTAATACATAAAATGTAAAGTAAATAAAATCTGCATGATTATTAAAACCAACCACTGGTCGTCAACATTATTGTATCTTCTGTTCGAATCATAACATGGTCAAAGAAAATCAACACAGCAGGAAAACGCTGTAGTGTAGAACGTTTATCCCAGAGGGCGCGAACGAGCCTAATAGAGAGAGAGAGAGAGAGAGAGAGAGAGAGAGAGAGAGAGAGAGAGAGAGAGAGAGAGAGAGAGAGAGACTTTCTTCTTGCGCAACTGAAATCGTCGCAGCTCGCTTGTCGCGTAAGAACAACGACAACTTTCCCTTTCTTCGCCTCTAAGACTCAACCCCGATGCTAATAGCTGCGGTGGTGTTGATTATACTGGCTTGTCTCCCCGCGTTATCCAACCGAAAAAAAAATAGACAAGTCTGAAAGTAAGTATGCGTAAAAGAAAAAAAACTCGAATGGTATACACTTACGTTCTCTCAGTGCGAAAGTTTAAGTTCTTTTACTATGAATTATTAACATTTGGGTGCCTATATCGACACAAACATTAAGGTAAATAGAAGTCCCTCTTTCTAGGCAAGTTTTACTTATTGTTATAAAATTATTACTCTTATTGCGTACTTTCTTGACAAGCTTCCACAGAAACGATCATAACGACTCTAATTGGTCTATTGAAAAAAATAGGATATGATTAAAATAAAAAAGCAGGAATCCATCAAGGGACTACCATATTATCTGAGTATAATTACGCAAAGGCAAACCGAACCTATATAAATGGAACAAAACCTTGACATAACAACAACAGTAATGGGCTCTGCTCTTAAATAGTGATATTTTAAAATAAAACACTATAATGACAATGTGTTTTTAACGATTAAAATAATCATAAAACCTCCTGGGAAAAAAATGATTTTAATAACTAGTTCTTTGAATGATAACGCACATAACACCTCATATGAGAGAGAGAGAGAGAGAGAGAGAGAGAGAGAGAGAGAAAGCCCTACTACATGCACTCCACCCAAAGTCACACCACCTTCAATGAAACCCCTCCAACATGAACTCTCACTTTCTCTCCTCCTCTCCCGCCCTCCCCGCTGCCTCCCTTCCCCTCCCTCTGGCGTTACGGACCAACAACTTTGTAGCGATTACCTTCACGACCACTATTTCCCCCACATGGCCTCTGTGATAAACAAATAGCAAACAAAATTCACTTTCAACTCGAATACCTGTCACTGATGTGGTGTCAACTTTGCAAGGATGGCAGACTCTTCCAGTCGACAAAGATGACTAAATTAACACGATACAAAATAAATACACATGGCACGTATATTGTGACGATGAAACATACTCTGTATGCCGCTGATGCAATGAAAATTACCTATACGTGCGCAGCAGTTATATCAAAACCATTAACAATCGACTTTCATAAAGAAACAAATTACCACGGAACCTTTTTTATACCAATCTTTTATAGGCGGTAAGATCATAAAAATAAAGAAACAATCTTTTATAGGCGGTAAGATCATAAAAATAAAGAAACAAACGACAGAGAGAAATTATTGTCGTTAAATGAAGCACACTATTGGTCTCAACAGTATGAATCTTCTATACAAACAACACATAGGCTATATTTACAAACAAGGACATGACAGTTAAAAAAAAAAGTGCCGTTTCCATAATAACCCTCAAAACAAAAATATAGGCACTCAGTATTCTCTTTCAATTAAGTTCTGCTTGACTGACTGAAGCATCTGTGGCATTGTCAGTCAAGTGGCTTTACACCATATCCAATGTTTGCAAACTTTGGTCCATGACATATTCTATGCAACGGCGTTCCAACATTGGACTTATTCGTTCTTTTATGTTGTCGATTTTAATTTATAGTTCAATTATTCATTATTGAGTTTCCTTTGCAAACTTCTTTCCTCTTTATCTTATCCGCAAATGGATATTCTATGAAATAAAAGTTAATTACAGAAGTTCTCAACCTTCCCGTTCGTTTCGGAAGAATATTTCCTTTTGATGAACAAAAACAAACACACACCACCTCTATTGATATCCGAGTTGGGCAAAAGCCTTCAAAACCATTCAATGCATTTGCCTGGCCAAGGAAAAAAGCTGTAGACGAAAAATTAATCAGTTAAAATTAAGAATGAAATGAGATCAAAGAAATGGACGAACTTTTAACATTTTAATAAGGAAAACAAACAAAATTAACTGAGGAACATCACAGCATGAATGGAAGGAACGGAAGTGACTTCACCATGGTCCAAAGAAAATTCAAAACTAAGTCTTTATCTTCCACGGATGTACCACGAGGGCTGCTTTCGAGATACGCGTAAATAAACAGAACGCGTAGTAAATTATCAAAAGTTAGTTACATTTGCTATAATGTGAAATAAAAAAACGAAACTCAATGTTATGGTCCTCGAACAAGAAGACACAAGAGGCAGACAGGAGAACGTCGTATTTATAAGCTGACTTCTCCAGCATTATTCAAAAGTGAAATCTTCATGCAGAGAATCACCTAAGGAACCCACTTTCCAACAGCTGAAACCAAACTCCTGATGATCGTGGTAAATCCTCCATGGACATTTATTACAGATCCTTGTTACACATGACTAATGTTGTTTAAAATAATAATAATAATAATAATAATAATAATAATAATAATAATAATAATAATAATAATAATAATAATAATAATATTGTGCAAGCAACACCAGCTACCCTGCACTAATAAGTGGTACGACTACCACCCTGAAGACGTGATAGAAAACGATCAGGCAAAAATCCTCTGGGTGATACGTGCAAATAGACCAGACGTGACGTTGATTGACAAAATCAAGAAAGTATCAATCATTGATGTCGCAATACCATGGGACACCAGAGTTGAAGAGAAAGAGAGGAAAAAAATGGATAAGTATCAAGTGGAAATTGAACCCATTATCATAGGAGCACTAGGCACGATCCCAAGATCTCTGAAAAGGAATCTGAAAAAACTAGAGGCTGAAGTAGCTCGAGGACTCACGCAGAAGTGTGTGATCCTAGAAACGGCGCACATAGAAAGAAATGTGATGGACTCCTATGGAGGCAGGATGCAACCCGGAACCCCACACTATACTATAAATACCACCCAGTGGAAAAAAAAAATAATAATGTAAATTTTGATCAGTATTTACGCCACATATTATAAGATTGTATGGTATTAGTACACTGCCGAAGTAGTAGCGTGAAAAATAAAATTTGCCCACTCTCGTGCTGTACAAAATAACAAAATAACGAACTGGGAACATAATCAAAACAGAACCCCAACAACAAAGGACCTTGACAACAGTCATTTGCAGTCATGGTAATTATAGTAATTTTCCTGTCCACTCATGAATATACGGTAACTACCTAATATATATATATATATATATATATATATATTATATATATATGTATGTATGTATGTATGTATGTATGTTAAACACTAACATTTTGCCAACACAGTGGCCAACAGATCTAGTGAGTTAAAACAATAAGATATCTTGTATCACGTCGAATTCAGCTTACAAAAGATATTGCTAAACACATAACCTAAGATTTTTCTACAATATTTAATTTGCTAATCATAAGTGTCAACAGATTTTAGAATGACAATATATTATTCACTCTCAATTGATGTTTAAAAAGGAACAAAGGGTATTTTTCTAATCACACTGTCAACAGATGAGTTTCGTTGTCGGGCGCCATCGCAGCAACTGAACGAAACAGAAATGTCAAGTCCTTGTAAGCAATATCACCACCTTTGCTCCAACACGTGGCCACGCGAGACTTACGCAGATGAACACATGCGTTCTCTTTCACACTCAACACATTACTGAAGGCGACGGCTGTGAACGTGAAGTGGCTGCTGCTGAAAGAGAGAGTTGGCTGGGGACACCCCCAAAAGGTGGGCCCGACCCCTCCCTACTCGGCTCCAGCCTTGTTCCCTTCAGCACACGTTCAAAAGCTGACATCATCCCCCGCCACACCCCCCTCCCCCTTCCCCAAACCACTTCCTCACAACCCGCCCGCCACCTAACTCTAACTACAAAGATACAAGCCAACTCCAACAACTGTCGCTTTAGGTAAGACAAAACAGAAAATATGGAGACTAGCCGAATCGAGGTACAATATATTTTCGACAGAAAGGATTAATCTAACTGCGGAAGCAAGTCAAAAGATGAATAAAAATGGTCTTGCGCTGCTCTATCCAAGGTAAGAAGTAAACCAGCACGAGTGAAAGTACATTTTCTTCCAGTACGACGACAACGCCGGCGGCGTTCCACAAGACATCGTTTTCAGTGGTCGGAAACTAGGAAACGGACTCTAACTTGAATCTACTTGGAATAGCTAACCAATGACATCAACAGACACGAAAACCTAACAAAATGGTTATGATTGAAAGAATCTAGGTCACGTATCTATTTACGGCTCAGTAGCAGCAGCAGCAGCAGCAGCAGCAGCAGCAGCAGCAGGCATAGTAGCTTCCTGGGAAAACTTCCCGAGAACAAAAAGTGGAAAAAGCTGAAAGTACTCCAAAACGGGAATGTCACACCTTATTACATTTGCGCGCATTTAGGGATTAAGAAGTATTACGATTGCGCGCTGAAATTGATTAAAGTTGCGCGCCTCTTTTCCCCTTTCTCTTTCGATCATTTTTTGTCAAACTGCCCTACTGCATATGGTTATGATAAGATAACGAACACTTTCGAACACTGACAAGATGTATTCACTTGAAGTAAGCTACGTTAGTTTCAGTCGCTCTCTCTTTTAGTCTGAAATCAAACAGCATGCAATTCACACTATCTGAAACCGAGGAAGGAAAGAAATCCTTGATTCACGAGGGATACACATACAGCGTCAACAGAATTCTTAAATCATCGGAAATTTCATGGCATTGTACAGTGACAATCTGCAAAAGAAGGCTGTATATACAACTATAATCAGTGGGAAATAAAATAACCAACGTTCTCTTCGGAATGGGTTTAACAACAGAAATTATTGGAATATCCTAAAACAATGCCTGCGCGCAATAGTAATGGAAAGATTCGCGCAATGGTAATGGTTTTAGAGCTCAGTTATAGGGGCTCCGCGCAAATGTAATGCACAATTCAATGGATATGAAGAAATTATATTTATCGAAATAATTCAAGTGAGTTCTGTTAACACACATTACCAACTATCATACAGACCTGATTGTTTATATCTGTTAAGTATGGAAAAAAAATTGTATAAAAATAAAGTTTTATGGAGCATTTACTGACGTGTAATCGTGAGACAGCACCACAATTGTTAAGAAACCTTAATATGAGAACCAGTAGCTGCATAAAAATCATCCTAACGATTTTGAACTCAAAGCAAACAAACTTGACTTGACTGAACTTCTGTATTCCTTACATTTCTTCCTTCTGACTATAGAAACCAAAACGTTGGTGAAAACAGTTATGTTCGTTTTTATATAAAAATGAAATAAAAGGTAAGGCAAGTCCAATGCCCTTATTCCTTGATATTGACAAAATCGTTCGATAATTATGATCAGTTGCGTTGAAGGCAGCACTAATATACTTGTAATCAACAATTTTTCAGACATTAGAAGACCCCTTTAATCTTGTCTGTCATCAGCTTAAAAGAATTGAAAATATATTGTATATAAAAAACCCTAAACTTTCAGTTTCTTCTGTTCACCGCCTTGTCAAATCAAGGAGGCAACCACAAACTATACAGATTTCCACCTGTAAATGACAACTTATAGTAATCACTGCTTATTATTTCGAAAATAACAGTAAGAGAGCTTAAATTCTCTTTAAGATTGTATATATCTATACACACACACATATATATGGATATATATATATATAAATTACTTGTATCCTATCAATAAACTACTCAAGATTTTTTCCTCTTGACAAACTTTTTTATTGAATTTATAGTGATCATAATAAATTGGATAAAATGTCGTTGGACAAAAAATTTTGAAAATCAGACAAAAAGATGTAGGTTCAAAGGACGTGCTGGAGAGAGAATCCCCATTCTTTGTTAAGCGTTTATGTAATAATTGAAATGCATGACACAGGCTCAAACGATTATTTTATCATCTACACAGACACAGACATACGCACACACACACACACACACACACATATATATATATATATATATATATATATATATATATATATATATATGTGTGTGTGTGTGTGTGTGTGTGTAAATGATAAAATCACCGTTTGAGCCTGTGGCATGCATTTAACTTATTACATAAACGCTTAACATAAAGAATGGGGGATTCTATCTCCACCTGGCCATACACCTTTTTTCCGTCAGAATTCGACTTTATCAATGACATTGGAGATACGTGGAAAAGATGTTGGCTTTCAAACTCAGTTTTCATATTTTATCCTTTATTTGGTAGTTCTTTCTACTTCGTGTCAGTTGCGGAACATATGCGAAGAAAGTTTATGCAAATGACAATAATTATGGAAGGACGAAGATTTGTTGGAGTACGCACGTGTCAAAAGAGGGTTCTATTTACAATGATGTAAGCAGCTTTCATATAAACATTGTGTATACGGTATATAGTAAAACATCCACAACTATGACTGTGTAAGGCAGAGGAGAAGATCATAGCTACATATTAGTCATAATCCTGAGTGAGGAGAGCCAGTCAGACCTGATGAAGATCCGGTGATACAAAAATCAAGACAGGTTTCAAATCTTCTGAAGGGGCCAACAAACTGTATCTACCTTACATAACTTGTGATGTAGTCCTACAAATACAACTAGGCATAAAGATTAAAGTATTTTCAGTGAACCTATCATGTGACTAAAATTGGCTATTGACTTAAGCGAGTCTGATAGTTCAGGCGACTGGAAATTCTTTCATTACAAACACCACCCAAATTGATTACGTAAAAGCAACACTTTCTATTTTCACAGAGAGAGAGAGAGAGAGAGAGAGAGAGAGGTCTACAGTATAAAAAAAAAACTTTAAAAACACTGAATTTTCTACAGTACTTACATAGATACTGTTATCATCATGGTATCCAAAGGGCCTCTCTGAAATTCCATCACTCATGTCTTTCAGGTGACTACTTTTAACAAATCTTATCTCTAGTCACCTTCTCATAGTTCTCATCCATGGTCCAACTTATTATGATCACAATAAACTCATAAAAAAAAAGGGCGAATGTCGAGAAAAAAATCTTGAGAATTTCATAGATAGGATACGAGTAAAATACAGCAGAAAATGTATTTTACAAGCTCATTTAAGAAAAGTAACGAAGATATAGCTAATGATTTATTATGATCACTTAAAATTGATGCAAATACTATGCCAGATTCCTCAAAAAAATCAATTTTTCTTGTTTAATCATATTCAGTGACCAATCAATTTACGTGATCAGTATTTTTTTTTTTTTTACATCGTGTGTATGAATTTGAGTGTTTCCCCTAAGAATTTTTTCTTTCTTTCTTTTTAACGAACCCTTCCTCTTCCTTCAGAGTTTTGATTAATCTCCAAATATTCAAATGTGTTCCAACCGCCATACGCTTTATCGCAGAATGAAACCCCTCTGCGGCATTATTTGTTTTTGGTAGAAATTGTAGAATACGCCGATTAATTTTCCATACAGCTATCGGGAATGTAGGTAGTTCTCTCTTTCGTCTAAGCACCACGCCCTCTCGCAATCCCTATGCAAATCAAGTCAAAGTAAGCGATGAATTCAGCAGGTACATTATTTCATCATCATCTATTAAACCTTCAGAAGTCTCTTCCACATCCTCAACGGAGAGAAAGGCTAAGGCTGAAAACCATCGAATTTTAAGACAAGAGTTCAGTCTGTATTGTATTTTTCTTTGAGCCCTAAATCTGTAATTTTTCGGAACACTCATAGGCTCAAACGAAACAAACATGCCACAAAAGATGAATTGGGGAATGATGAATTAACTGCCTTGTGCACTGCAACTTCGAAATATGCCATGATATCAAGCGGATCTGCATTAGGTTGCATCATTTTTAATTACTCAAAAACATAATTCGTATGACTGCTTTGTTTTATTCGGTAGTAATGCAAAGACCCGTGGAAAGCTGAAACCACTGTTCTGGCACAATTTTTAAGGTGCCCTCACATGACTAATGACTATATGCTGCTATATCCTGAAGAGCACTTTCTGATAGCTACTTACTTACTATAATCCTCGACGCCCGAATCATAGCTCTGAAACATTCGTCATGATCGTGTTTACAATATTCGTCAGGTATTTCAAAACCATATCTACCCACTGGATTAACTAGAAATCCAGATTTTTCTTTGTCGACGCCTTCAAATAGTCCTTGGAAGTAGGGGGCAACCTAGGAAATTGAGCATTTTCTGTTACTTAGGTAAACTTGGCCGCTATTATACTAAACGAACTTGCTGCTTTGCTTTCCGCTGCTTCATTCTTTATTTCTGCAACTGCTTTTCTAGCATTTAACGAATCTACATCTTCTGGATGAAGGTGCTCACTAGAAAAATATACAATTTTCGGCTCATTGTTTTCTGTTACCGTGTGAATGCGCACTGAACACAGCCTTCTTTTCTCACATCTCCAGTATCATTTTCCAAGTTTTGTATTGCATGAATGGAAATCGTAGATGTAATTACTTTCATCAACTACTTTTCCTTTGTTCTTGGTCAAAACAATGAACATTGCCATCTGGAAATTCAGAAAGCTTACGTTAATCCTTAGCAATTTCTATAGACAGTGCCAGTGCCAGACTTGAGAGAGCGAATGAGCATACTACTAGTCTAACATAAGGTTTGTACAATTCAATAACAACTTTCAACAGAGAAAAAAAAGAGAACAGTAATCAGATTCCTTCAACGAGGCTCGTTATAGTTTTTTCTAAGGAGTTTATTTACAACTGGACAAAAAATCGTTGGACGACAAAAAGTCGTTGGACAACAAAAATCATTGGATAAAAAGACATAGGACCAACAAACGTGGACGAAGTGACATTGGACTAAACGTTGGGTGATACTCATCCATATATCTAAGTTTAGGTCTTCCAACTACCCCGGTGCCCACATGAGAGGAACTGATATTATCACTACTATTCTGAAACCCAAGCTTGCACAGTAAACACGTCCAAGCAACCTTGTCCTAGTCCTCTTCTTTCATCATTATCTCCTCTACACAATGAACCTCCAGATTTTCACTCATGGTATAATTTCTAACTCAACCCTGTCCTCTTGACTCTTAATAATCTTCTCACTGCCTTACTCTTAGTTAAAAATATTTTACATATACGTTACGTATTGTAGTAGTTTTATTGCCAATAGTACTATATTTCATGTCCATATAATAATGATCATATTAAGACTTATAAATGATCGTACTATAGTAAGATTTTTCAGTCTTGAAGAAGAAGACCAAGTCTCTAGTTGTTCATGAAGGAGCCAAGCCCCCGGAGCCATAGGAGCCCTTGGAGGCTCAGAATCGCGAAAGCGATTCCTCACTGCCTTCCACAGGTCCTTATGCCCCCATCATTCAGCCCCTTGCAAGAAGGGGGGGGAAGGTGGAGTTGGAGGACGCCTATCTGCTTTTGGCGAAGCTGGAGGAGAGAGGGGAGATGGAGCCCTCTCCGCAAGCACTGTTGGAGCCCTGTCAGGAGGATCTCGGCTGGGTTCGAACTTGATGGGCGAGATATGATATTTCTCTGCAAGGAAACGAGCCCTTGGAGATCGAGAACCTCGAGAGGTTGGAGGTCTGGACTCGTAAGGAGGAGTCACGGGATGCCTTTGTTTCCAGAGCACCTCTTGCCTGATGTTACGCACTCATGGGAGCTTAGGGATGGTAAATCCCCCTTAAGGGGGCCAGGTGGCTAATGCCATTTTTTAAGGACAGAACTTTGACATTCATACCACTTAATAAGGGTACTTGGGATATTTCCAAACCGCATATGATTTTCACCTCTGACCTTTGGTTTTATGACCCCAGGGGGATTTATCCAGAAAATAACCATTTCTCAAATTCTATCTCCTCCATTGATATTTAATATTGAGATCTGGGATTACTACCATATACAGTGGACCCCCCTTATTAGCGTTCTCCAGATTCGCGGACTCACACATTCGTGGATTTCTCTCGGGAACATTTCCCCACATTATTTGTGGAAAATTCGTGCATTCACGGTATTTTTCTATGATAAATATCCACAAATTCCTGTTTTTTTGTTTTTTTTTATGAATTTCATCATAAAATGCACTCTTTGTGATAAAACTATTGAAAAAACCAAGTATGAACATTTTTAGTGGGGTTTTCTTGAGTTTTAACTAACAAAATAGGCTGTTTTTAGCGTTTTTATAGGGGTTCCAAACATTCGTGGGTTCTAACTATTCACAGGAGGGTCTAGTACGCATCCCCCGCAAATACGGGGGGACCACTGTATAGACCTGATGTAGACCTCCAATCAAATGGAGAGTTATTTCTAAAAGTCATTTATTTTGCTAGATATGATTTTTCATTATGGGAAAAAAATAAACCCTATAAATCAGAAAAAAAAAAAATTTTATAAAATAAAGACGAAACAAAAATTGGGGAAAATGGGCTCTATTTGATTGCTCTATATGTCTTTCTAAGTTATATACCAAATTTCAATGCTATAGCTTTAAAACTAAGTGAGAAGATAGAATTTGAAGGTCAATAAGTATAGTTTTGAGACACCAGCCTTCAAATTTTTTTTTGTATTTTCATAAAGACAATGTTAATAGATAACGAATATTATGAATGTATATTTCTTTTTTGGGTATTCATAGACCAAAACTATGTTATTTATCATAATTTATTCATAAATGATGATCCCTTGGCTCATATATCTCTCTCCTTCACTAACTCAGCTTATTATTTCGAATTTTCTTCTGTATATTAGCGAGATGTTTTCCTTCTAGTTTCCTCTTTAGCATGATGAAATTCTTGCTGAAACAAAGGACAAACGTAAAAATTTATGCAATATTAACTACGCTAATATTGCATAAATTATGATATTCTGTAATCATATTAGAGCGAATTTTCTTCATCCGTATGTTAGCGAGATGTTTTGCTTGTCTTTCCTCATCAGCATGATGAAATTCTTGCCGGAACAAAGATACACATGCGTAAACGCAAGCGAATGTCAGAGGTGAAACTCGAACGTGTACATCCTCCCATGCTGTTAAGGAAGACACCCAGGTACTCGATATGCTGCCTGAGGTAGAAAGTTGGACTTCTCCTAGTTTATCAATGTCCCCAGGCTGCAACAAAAGGAGAGAAGTTAATCCCAATCCTGGAAAAATTGCATCTGAAAACACTAAGATCAGCCAATCATTGAGGTACCATAACAGACAGATCCTGAGCAAATGGGGTCAAATCAACTAGTGCAAACAACCGCATGCAAAACTGTTGGGATGTCAACACTCCAAAGCAAGTGCTTTGAAATCATCTTTCATCATTATATTCAACTGTATATGAAGCACAGGCACTTCCAGGAGTCCTGATGGATAAATATCTGAAAATACATATCCTTTAAACCTATCAAAAGCATGAAGTCTCGCCCTCTTTTAGAAACCAACACAGAATGTGTGGTTCCATTATGAATAAACACTCTCCATCATGAGCTGAGATGTAAGGAAAATCTCATTCAAGAGAGATTGATCATCAGTCTTCAGCCCAAGTTGCTTTTTCCACCAAGAGATGACTTTTAAAGCCTGGAAAGCAGACATCTAAAACTTAACACTTATAAGAGAAGTGTACCCTCTAGCATTGCCCATACCACTGCTATGAGACTTCGATGGTACTGGAAAGTAAGAAGGAAATAGGATCAGTCTACAGGAAATGTGGCAGAGGTTTTTAAGGTAAGTCAATATATAGCTTCCAAAAAAGATGCAGGCTATCTAAGTAAGAATTAGCCAATGTCTCTGCCACACTGCCCAATGGAATATCAGTTATCAGCCTACTCAGCAACAGAAAGGAAGTATTATCCATCTTTAGCCATTCTCTTCACTTGCTTTCCTTACTTCCCTACCAAGACAAAGCCTGATAGGAAAACTGGAACGCCAGGTTAGCATATAGGTTTATTTAATGGTGAGAGAGGAAGGTTAGTGTCCTTACTCCCAACACCAACAACCTTTTGCCTTCTCAAAAGAGGTTCTGGAAAAAGTAAAGTCCACCAATGTATTGGGCCACAAGTCCACTATGATCTTGTCTGAAATGAAGCCATGATGGTGTTTATTGAGTGATCTGGGTGGGGCTTTCTTTCACTTGACACTACAGTGGTACCTCGAGATAGGAGATTAATCTGTTCCGAGGCGCCCTTCGTATCATGAATTTTTCGTATCTTGGACCGCATTTTACATGTAAAATAGCTAATCCGTTCCAAGCCCTCCAAAAATACCCCAGTAAATTTCATAATAAAGCTAAATTGACCTATAAACAATGAAATACTACAACAATTTGGACCATTCAATACCTAACTTAATACATACTGCTAATTACCTGTAAATAAAGTGTATTAGTGTACATGGTATACAAGAAATACTGTACGTATGTAGTAAAATGTGGAAGCTTACCTTTCGAGTGAGGCTATCTCCGAAAGTGGCGACAGAGGAGGAGGAGGACAAACGGCAGATACGTATGTACATATGCACACTTAACTTTACGAAACGTAAAAAAATGTAAGGAAAACATACATAAACTAAACTTTACAAAACACATTAACAAAACTGTAACACTTAACTTTACAAAAAACTAAAAATGATATTTTTATGATAAAATAATGTTTTATGTATACTTACCTGGTAGTTACATATAGCTGTAGTCTCTGACGTCACGGCAGAATTTCGAATTTCGCGGCAGCGCTAATTGACTGGTCAGGTGATTCCCGTACCCCCTCCCTCTACCGGGGAATGTAGAACTACCACAACTAAACCTCAAAATTTTGATGCCTACCTGTCCATGTGAGGGGAGGTGGGTGAGCTCTAATGATGTAACTACCAGGTAAGTATACGTAAAACATTATTTTATCATAAAAATATCATTTTTACATATGCAACTTACCTGGTAGTTACATATAGCTGATTGGCACATTTTGGAGGTGGGGCCATATCTAATGAGGAATTTCTATTGGAATTTAGTAGTGTTCTCTTTTAGTCCTTACCTTTAAAGATAGCTGACTTGAAGGTTACTGCCTCTTAAGTCTGCTGATCTTGAAAGCATTGACGAAGTACATGGAGCCTTGCGTCAAGCTATAGACACGTACCCAGCATTGGCGAGGTATATGGAACCGTGCGCCAAGCTATATATACGTACCAGCATTGGCAGGGTATATGGAGCCACGCACCAAGCTATAGAAGTGTACCAGCATTGGCGTGATATATGGATCCGAGCGCCAAGCTATAGACATTTACATGTAGTCTAGGGCTAACCGTGAACTGACATGCGATAATTATATGTCTGCTCATGGAGCCGTACACAATAAACAATAAGGACAACAACAACATGTGAATCACCTTAACCTAAATATTTTATCCTTTACCTAAATGGACTGTAGGGTACCACTAGTACACTTCCGTACCCTCAGATACCCTTAAAAAACAACACCAAAGATCAAGTTAAAAATTATTAGGAAGGATTGACTTCCTTTCTTCCCTTACCCAGTTACAACAAAAGGTCCCAATGTGGAACAGTTTTCGTACACTGCTTGAATCTCCGTTGAATAATGTGTTGCAAACACTGACTTACATTTCCAATACGTTGCATTGATAATGGCGTCTAAAGATAAATTGCGTTTATACGCCATAGAAGTTGCAACAGCTCTGACTTCATGGGCCTTCACTCTAGCCAGATCAACCTCTGGTTCTCCCATCTGAGAGTGAGCTTCAACTATTAAATCCCTCAAAAAAAAGGATATTGCATTCTTAGATAATATCCTGGAAGGATTTCTTACTGAACATCAAAGATTTGTTGAGTCCTGTGTATATAATACTTCAGGGCTCTTACTGGACATAATGATCTCTCTGGTTCTCCCTCTCCTACTAACTCTGAGAGGCCCTTTATTTCAAACGAACGAGGCAATAGTTGTGAGGGTGACTCATTCTTCGCTAAAAATCCAATCGTCGATGTGCATATTGCCTTGTCTTGTGCAAATGCCACTCTTTTATCGATGGCGTGAATTTCACTTATCCTTTTGGCCGACGCTAGAGCTACTAAGAATAATGTTTTCCTAGTGAGATCTCTGAAAGCTATCTCACTTAACGGTTCAAACCTCGTAGATAGAAGCCATTTGAGCACTATATCTAGATTCCAAGAGATCATCTTATTTCCTTCCTGTTTCTTTGTATCAAAGGATTTTAATAAATCTGACAGTTCCTGATTGTTCGAGACATCAATTCTCCTATGCTTGAATACTGAGGATAGCATGGCCCTGTATCCTTTGATAGTAGGAGTCGAGAGTTTCCTTTCTGATTTAAGGACAATAAGGAAGTCTGCCATTTGAATTATAGAGGTTTTAGTAGACGAGACTCTATGCTGTCTACACCAGGCCCTAAAAATTTACCATTTTGCCTGGTAGACCGCTGCTGAAGATTCTCTCCTTGGCCTGGCAATAGCTCGTGAAGCTCGTCTCGAATACCCCTTCTGTCTGAGGGTACGCTCGACAGTCTGAATGCGGTCAGACGTAGAGCGTGGATATTCTCGTAGAATCTCCTGAAATGTGGTTGTCTGAGTAAATCTACTCGCTCTGGAAGTTTCCTCGGGTAGTCTATTAGAAGGTCCAGGATCTCCGGGAACCATTCTCTTGCTGGCCAGAATGGAGCTATTAACGTCATTCTGACATTTGCATGTTGCCTGAACTTTGTCAATACTGCCCTGATCATTTTCATTGGAGGAAAGGCATAGAGGTCCAAGTCCGACCAATCTAGCAGCATTGCGTTTAAAGCGAACGCTTTCTTGTCGGGTACGGGGGAGCAATATATTGGCAATCTTGTTGTCTTTTCCATGGCAAACAAGTCCACTAGAGGTCTTCCCCACAGATTCCACAACTGCTGGCATACCTGTAACTGCAGAGTCCACTCTGTAGGTAGTACTACCTGATTTCTCCTGCTCAACTCGTCCGCTCTTACATTGTATCTCCCCTGTACAAACCTTGTGAGCATTCTTGTCCGATTTTCTTTCGCCCAGATGAGTAACTCCCTCGTCACTTCGCACAGAGAGAAGGAGTGAGTCCCCCCTTGTTTCTTGATGTACGAGAGAGCTGTGGTGTTGTCGCAATTGATGACGACCACTTTTCCCTGTACTTCCTTGGCAAAGGCCTTCAATCCCAATGTATTGCCTTTAGTTCTTTTAGATTTATATGCCACTGTCTTTGACTGATTGTCCACAAGCCTGACACTTCCTTCTTTCCCAGCACCGCTCCCCATCCTTGATCCGAGGTGTCTGAGAAGAATGCTGGGCTGGGGTGCAGTGGCCAAAGAGACAGACCCTCCTTGAGTCTTTTTTTCTAACCTCCACCAAAGGAGATCTTGCTTTATTTCCTCTGTTATTGGAAAAACAAAAGTGTCTGGGACTCTCTTTCTTTCCCAACTTGCTCTGAGGAAGAACTGAAGCAGTCTCATGTAGAGTCTTCCCAGAGTTACAAACTGTTCTATTGACGCTAAGGTCCCAAAAAGACTCATCCACTCATTGGCTGAGCATGTCTTTTTTTGCTAAAAATTGATTGACTTTTCTCAGGTATGAACTCACTCTCTGTTCTGACAGAAAAGCCCGAAAAGCTACCGAGTTCATCGTCACTCAAAGGTAAGTTAAAATTTGGTTCGGAATCAGTTGAGATTTTTTTGAAATTCACTAGAAGACCCAGCTCTTCTGTCAGTTGAATTGTCTTCTGCAAATCCTTTACACACCCTTCTTTCGACTGTGAACGGAGCAGCCAGTCGTCTAAATAGAGCGCTACTCTTATTTCTTCTAGGTGTAACCACCTTGCTACTGATGAGAGGACTCTGGTGAATACTTGTGGCGCTGTGGATAGTCCAAAGCATAGGGCCCTGAACTGGTATGTCCTTCCCTGAACCACGAATCTTAGGTACTTCCTCGAGTCTATGTGAATTGGAATGTGGGAGTACGCGTCCTGTCGGTCTATGGAAGCCATCCAATCTTCTTGACGAAGTGCTGACAAAACCGACTGGGTGGTCTCCATCGAAAATTTTGTCTTGCTCACAAATTTGTTCAGGGCACTGACCTCCACCCTCCCGAAGCTTTCGGGACAATGAATAGGCGATTGTAAAAGCCTGGGGTGTTCTGATCTTTTACCAGCTCTATCGCTCTCTTTTCTAATAGAGCCGACAGTTCCTTTCTCAACACGCAACATTTCTCTAAGTTTGACGTGTAAGTTGTCAAAACTATCGGTACCTTTGACAGAGGAGGATGTTTTACAAACAGAATCGAATATCCTTCCTTCAGTACCGATACTGTCCATGGATCTGCTCCTCTTCGTTCCCAAACTTGCCAGAACTCCTGGAGTCTGGCTCCGACTGGTGTGTGAAGGATTCCCTGCTCATTTCTTAGAAGTTGTTGTCTTATTGGGCTTAGGACCGAACCTAACTCTAGGCATGATCTCTGCAATCCTCTTGTTGGTGCTCTGCCCCGAAAGGGCTTCTCCTGCTCGACAACTGGCGCTGGGCGTACACTCGAAGTCGTCTCGTTGCCTTTCCGGCTTCTTAGCCGACTGAGCTAAAAGGTCTTGAGTTGCTTTCTGGACCAGAGAGGCAGAAATTTCAGACACTAAATCCTTAAGAAAAAGGTTACACTTATCAAGTGGAGTGAACAAAAGCGCCGACTTCTGGGTTCTTGTTACTCCCTTAAATGTAAAGGCACACCAAAGCTGACGTTTCTTGAGGATCCCCACAGTTAATAAGGAAGCAATTTCAGTCGCTCCATCCCTTATTCCTTTATCAATACAGGCCAACATATTGGAGAAGTCACTAAAATGTTCTCCTGACAGGTTAAAATACTTTGCCTTCCTTCCCAAGGCGCCAATCGACCAATCCAAGAAGCTTATTACTTCCATAAGACTGAAAACCACATTCAGCAAATGATCTAATTCGCAACTCGTAAAGAAAATCTTCGCTGAATTCAAAGCAGAACGTCTGGACGAGTCCACTAGGCTGAAGAAGTCTCCATGAGAGGAGGCAGCGCCTCCAAGGGAGAAGGCTTCGCCAGTTTTGTACCAAACTCTGTTCTTAGTTAAAAGTCTCGAAGGAGGGAAACAAAACACGGTCCTACCTTGCTCCCTCTTTTCTCCCAACCACTCATCCATCTTTTTCAACGCCTTTTTAGCTGAAATCAACAAAACCAGCTTAATGAAAGTCAAAGAATCTGGTTTAGTATCCCTAGCATACTGGAATTCAGGTCAGGCGGGAGTGGCTGGCGAAAAAGATTCTGGAAAGTTATCTAGGAAAAAGTTGAGTAATTGTTTGTATGCCGACGACCGAGTCTCCTTCTCGCCTTCTACTGCTTCTCCTTCTGACGCTCCTGCTGATAAATTGTCCTCCGCTTGTTCTTGATCCAATGGACAATCTAACTCCTACTCCACCAACTGCAGTGGCTCTTGAGACTCCCCCGGTAAAGTTCTAATTAAAGAAGGCGTAGAAGTAAGAAGTGGTTGCTGCTTCTTATCAACTAACCCCAAAATATTCTCTAATTTTTTATTCATTCCTACTAAGAATTTATTAGAATGCCCTGAAGAACCCAAAACTTGACTTGGTTTCGTAAACTCTCTCTGTTCCAAGTCAATCAAGTCAGGCGTATGGCGCCTGGCGTCTGATACTACTGTATCCAAGTGCTTGGGAGATAGGCCCCTTGCAGCTACCGAGTCCGAATCCGTGCATCTGGTAGCTTGGCGTTTAGCGGCTGCTTCTTGAGAAGCCAGGCGCTTTGGCGTCTGGTGTAACGCGGTTGTCGTGTCATCAGGCTGGCGCTTATTGATATTATGGCCAGAAATTGAATCCGAATCATCTCTATTCTCCAAAGGCGAACGTTCTACTCGCGTAAGTTCCTTCTCTTGTCTAGGTACATCAGACTGGCGCTTATCAGTCACCTCGCGACTGGAAGACTTATGCTTCCTCCTCTTCTTCAACATCGGTCTCTCTACTTCCTCAGAAGTCGAAGAGAACGCTTCCGGCGTCTCCCAAAAACTACATGACGGCTCTTCCACAGAAGCCGCGATCTTCTTCTTGGGAATTGCGGCTGGCGAAACTTCTCGTTCTCTTTAGTGGACGAGATTCGTCCTTAAACCTCCAACCTCTGCGAGGCGAATCCTTTGCGCTCGAAGAAGACAAAAGACACTTCTGCGATACTCCTTGAACACCTTTATAGCATTGCCCTTCTGCCTCAGCCGAACTTGCGGCAGAATCGCCTGAGGGGACGACTGCTCGGGTGTCAATTCTGCTTGTCTCCCTTCGGCTTTCGGCATGGCTCCTCCCAATGTCCGGGGAGTTTGGCAGGGGCCCAGACCTAGGAGAACGAGAGGACCGAACAGCCGCCTCCTCCACTGCACTATCACTTAACTCAACACTTTTCTTACTCTTATCTAGCATCAAAGTATGCACAGATTCTCCTAATCTATCCATTGCTGCCATAAGCACGTTAAATCTTAAATCCATCTGTTCCCGTAAGCTGGCAACGGTGTCAAGTTCGGGAACAACGGTGTCAGGGTCAGGTAATATGTTAGGCAGATCTGGGTTAGACATAGAACAAGGAAAATCCTGATTCTCTAATTCCTGAGAAGCTCAGGAAGAAGTCCTAGATGAAGCTTTCCTTAATTTATCTTTTTCTAGCTTTCTCATATAACTCTCTAACTCCTTCCAGCCTTTATCAGTCAAATCCTTACATTCATCACATGTTAAACTTTTGCTACAGTTCTGACCTCTGCAATTAATGCACAAAGTGTGGGGATCTAACCTAGCTTTAAGTAACCTGGTTTTGCAACCCTTGCTGCAAACCCTAAAGTGAGATCCCGAATTTGACATTATAAATTTAAACCCTGATGAAAATCACACGATTATTGCCTATCTGGCTAAATAAAGATAAATAGCAACTGCCCGAAAGCCAAATCACAAAGAGTACGTCACCAAATCGATGAGTATCCGTCGTGAAAAAGCAAAGAAATTCCACCAAACAAAACCGGTGTTCCGGTTGCGACGGCAGAAAAATTCTGAGGTTTAGTTGTGGTAGTTCTACATTCCCCGGTAGAGGGAGGGGGTACGGGAATCACCTGACCAGTCAATTAGCGCTGCCGCGAAATTCGAAATTCTGCCGTGACGTCAGAGACTACAGCTATATGTAACTACCAGGTAAGTTTCATACGTAAGTATCACTTGGTTCTTACTTTTTGCTTACTCCTGCTAATACTAAAGGCCTCTTTAAAAAATAACTATCCAAGGAAGATTGCTTCTGCCTACTTATCACATGTTCCTGAAACGACTCAGGCAAGCCTCATTGAACTGCGCAAGCATACGACCTGTGTAAGCCTTTTCGGGGTGTCTTTTTTTCAACAAACGATTGCACTTTATGAAAAGCAGCTAGAACATCCTTAATTTCTACCGTTGTCATAGGGTCGTCCTACTCTTCCTCGCCGCTGCTACAGAACTCCTCTTGAACAACGTTATGTTGCATGGCCTCCAACTCCTTCAGGTCATCCGTCGTAAGCTCCTCTTGGTGCTCCTCGAGAAGGTCGTTGATGTCGTCCTCGTCGACGACCAGCCCCATGGACTTGCCAAGTACAACAATCTCGTCAAGATCTGGTTCCAAAACAGTTTCAGGATCATCAACTGTTTCTGAATCTGGAGCACCAGCTTCGCCCACGTTGAATCCCTCGAAGTCTCGGGTGGAAACGGCATCAGGCAAGAGTTTCCTCCAAGAGGAATTCAAGGGTCACCTCGAAACCTCCTCCAAGCTTGGTCAATGAGTCGGATGCATATAACAACATCAAAATGCTCCTTCCAAAATTCACGCAAGGTGAGGTTTGTGGTGTCGGTGATGTCGAAACATCTCTTGAAATGACAATTTGTCCAAAATTGCATTTTTCCTAACTATACAAACCTGAGGTCCTTTTACAATAGGAAGGTACTAGCGGCAGCTGGATAGGTCGTAAGCTTTCGAACAAGGGGTTCGGTAGTTAACTGCTTGTCCGACAGGCGCGCGCGCGCGACTGGGAGGTAAACAAATCACTTTTGCTTTTGGCCCAAGCAAAAACTGCAGAGTGAGGGGTGGCATGAGATGGGGCTATGTGTAAAAGGACCTCAGGTTTGTATAGTTAGGAAAAATGCAATTTTGGACAAATTGTCATTTGTTCCGACACGGCATACAAACCCTTCGGTCCTTTTTACAATAGGAAGACTCACTTCTTGGGTTGGGTGGAATCTGAGTCTTTTGTGAACAGACTGGTGTTCGCCCAACCTTGGAAGCCTCCCTGGTCGTAAGAGCGAGGGAGGGATCCAAGCCTCTGTCCGATTGATCGGGGTGTGCACCGCAGGATCAATGGTCAGACCTCTGGACCGAGTACTAAGAGAGAGGCAAGCGTATCTCTTCGTACCAGCAATGTAAAAAAAAAGGAGAAGAACTTGTTCCTGTACAGGAGCAAAGATAAAGTCATGGTTTTGACTCTTGTAGGCATCCACTTCCCCCCCCTTGTAGAAGGAAGTGGTGGATATTCTGCTCCTATCCCTAGTGAAAGGGATAGGATGGGGCTCTGTCATATAGCTCACCGGCATCTCGTCCTTATCCAGCAGGGTAATGACCGTATCCCTCTACACACAGGTAGAGGGTAGAAAAAGATAGAAAAGAGAAGCCAGTCACTTTCTCATTCACTATCTATTCATACAGTCACACCAGGACTCGATGCTGTTCAGCCTGCTAGGGTCTGGGTTAGCTAGACGACGTGTTGAGCAGCCACCACGGGTCCTAAGGAAACCGATCCAAGGACCTATGGGCAATATCCAAGAGGTATAAGGAAGGTGCCGGTAGTCTGGTTGTACCAGACCCCTGCCTTCCATACCTGCGCCACGGAGAAGTTTCTTACGAAACGCCAACGAGGGGCCAATACTTCTGACTTTCGTGAGCTCTCGGACGGGACGTACGGATGTCGTCACTACCATCAGCCTCATACGCCCTCCTGAAGACCTCACGCAGCCAGGACGAAAGAGTGTTCTTGATACTTCTTTCTTGGTGACCCCGTTGCTAACGAAGAAGCGTCGACACTCAGGCCCGAGGTGTCGAGTTCTCTTCAGATAGCGCCGTAGCGTCCTCCCAGGACAAAGCAGCATCTCATCCACATCATTATCTGCATGAAGTTCCCGTACTCTCTTCGCCGATGCCAGGTCCAGCAAGAAGAGGGTCTTGTGAGTTCCCTCGGTTGGCAAGACCTTTGGAGGCTGCTCTTAAGCAAGGAGATCTCGAACGAGTTCGAGATGTCCAATCCCGTCAGTTTCAGGACGAGCGTCAAGGCGGCTCTGTATCCTTTGACTGTGGGAACTTAGAGGAGCTTCCTCGGCGAAGAAAAACGAGGAAAACCGCTACCTGCTGAAGAGTGGCTCTGAGAGGAGATATTTCCCGTCTACGACACCAACCACAGAAGACGGCCGACTTCCCCTGGTACACAGCTGCAGAGGACTGACGGACGTTTCCAGCCATCTCTGTTGCTGCGCTACGAAAAAAGCTTCTTGTTCGCAAGAGATGGTGGATAACAGCCAGCCGTGGAAGACGTAGGGACTGGACTGCTCGTGGTACCGCTCGACGTGTGGCTGGCGCGAGAAGTTGTGCCAATGGGGAATTCTCTCGGTTCTCTTGCGAGAAGAGCCAGCAGGTCCGGATACCAAATGGCCTGTGGCCATTTGGGAGCCATCAGGATCATCCTGAGATTCGGGATGACCAGTGCTCGACTGATCACCTTGCGAATCAGGCTGAACGGGGGAAAGGCATAGGCGAAGAGGTCGTCCCACGGGTGTTGAAGAGCGTCCTCTGCAGCTGCCCATGGATCCGGCACGGCCGAGAAGAACACCTGGAGCTTCCTGTTGTGCCGGATGGCGAACAGATCCCTCGACTGGTCGCCGCCACAGGTCGAGAGCCTTTCCGCCACGTCCTGGTGTAGAGACCATTCGGTCCCTATCACCTGATCCCGACGGCTGAGCGTGTCTGCTACTACATTCCTTCCCTGGAATGTAGCGTGCCGACAGCTCTATTGAGTGCGCCTCGGCCCACTCGTGCACCTGCCGAGTCAACTGATACAACGGGAGAGACACTAGGCCCCCCCTGTTTGTTTGGACGTAAGCCACCACCGTGGTGTTGACGTACATCAACACCATCAAGCGGTCCTGGAACTCTTGGAGAGCGAGGAACGCTGCCTTGAGTTTCAGTACATTGATGTGAAGGTGCTTGTCGTTCTCGTACCACACCCCTGAAGTCCGCAACTCTTCCAGGTGTGCGCCCCATCCCTCGGGTCGATGCGTCTGAGAGCAGCTGCATGTCCCGGGGGGAGAGTGCGCAGAGGCACTCCTCTTAAGGGGTTCCTCGTCGTCCAGCATCACCCGGCTAGGTCCTGCCTCACCTCCTGTGTCCGTGACAATGGAAAGCTTGGGGGATCCGTCGCCTGTGACCAACTCTCCTTCAGTCTCCCTGAAGAGACCGCAGGTGAAGACGCCCGTTAGGGACTGGCTTCCCGAGTGACGACAGGTGTCCGATCACGACTTGCCATCGCTGAGCTACCTGTTGCCTGCCAGAGACAGGAAACTGGTTGGCTGCCTCGCTGAATCTGCTGATCCGCGAGTCTGCGGGGAAGACTCGCCCTGCTACCGTGTCGATCCGCATACCCAGGTACTTCATCCTCTGCTTGTGCTCGAGATCGGACTTTTCGAAGTTCAGAACGATCCCCAGATCGCGACAGAACTCGAGCAGTCGATCCCTGTACCTGTAGAAACAACTGCGAGCGGTAGCTCGCCAGGACTAACCAATCGTCGAGATACCCCATCAGACGTATCCCGTGCGAATGGGCCCAAGCAGACACCAGAGTGAACACTCGCGTGAACACCTGTGGGGCGGTTGAGAGACCGAAGCAACGTGGCCTGAGCTGGTACACCGTCCCGTCTGAGGATGAAAAGAACGGAGGTACTTTCTGGAGGACTGATGAATGGGTATTTGTAAATACGCATCCTTCAAGTCCACTGAAAGCATGTAATCGTTCTCCCTGATAGAGTCGAGCACTGCGCGTGCCGTCTCCATCGTGAACCGGGTCTGGCGAACCAACCGGTTCAGGGGAGAGAGATCTATCACCGGGCGCGCCAGCCTCTCGTAGACTTTTCCTTCCACCAGGAAGAGTCGGCTGTAAAAGCCCGGTGACTGATCCGTGCCGATTTCTACAGCTCTCTTGCTCAGCATGGTCTTGATCTCCTGTCTCAATGCTACGTCCTTCGATGCCCCTGGAACGTACGCCTGCTGTTGGACCGGGTTGGAGGTGAGGGGTGACCGAG
The DNA here is from genome assembly GCF_015104395.2 of Macrobrachium nipponense. Taxonomy (NCBI): domain Eukaryota; kingdom Metazoa; phylum Arthropoda; class Malacostraca; order Decapoda; family Palaemonidae; genus Macrobrachium; species Macrobrachium nipponense. Next base: position 96,725,819 of record NC_061108.1, read on the forward strand.
ATTCGAAGGACATCTACAATCCAGGTCTCGGCGCCGTGGCGCTGCCAAGTTGCCCAATGGCTGGCCAGGCACCCCCCCACTTCCGGCAGCAGGTGAGGGGGAACGCCGTCCTTCCACTGTGAACGTCGTCTGGGTGGGGCTAATCGACACCTGACAGGAGAGAGCCGATTACCGCTACGACTCATTCCAGTCCTCGTCGAGGTCGAAACCTCAGGAGGACCGAAGGGGTATTTAAATACGGTGTCCGAAGACACGTAGAAACGCCTCTGTCGCATAGAGGAGGTGAAGTAGCTTGTTCGACCGTCCAGAACTGAGAGAGCCTTCTTGTCCGGAGACGAGAGACTACCTGGTTCAACCAGTCGGCAAGCTCCGATCGCGGCAGACCCACCGTCGATTTGGGTTCCCTCTCGGGCCCCAAAACGACTCGAGCCGAGACGTGGCTCTGCTGGTGGGAGCGGTGATCCTTCCCCGAGATCATTGTGCTGACGAATCAGCGCCGTAACCTCGACAAAGTCCCTCTGGATCTCGGAAGTCACAGCATCTTGCAGAGTGGGACCGTTAAGCCCTTCGAACAAGAGCATTTCCGAGAACCTTCCTCCTAAGAAGGGGGAACAGCGACAGCCCTCTCGGTCTTCCCCATCCACTTGCGCATACGTCCTGGCCGTCCCAGAACCGTGCCTGGCACGTAGGGCGTTGTGGGTGGGATCATGAGGGGCGCACCCCTCACGATCACTCCTCAATACCTCGCTCCTCCCGGTGTAACCCGAGGAGGTGAAGGTACGGGAGAGGCAGACCTGACGCTCCCTCATTGCTCGCTGGCAGCACCAGCAGGCTTTGAGGGCTGCAGGCGATCGTCAACCCGCGGTGGCGATCGAGCTGCAGGCCTGGTCGAACCGTCTCCTGTGGAGGACGGCTGGACCTGAGCACAGCGGCCCCGATCTCGAGTATCAGAAGAGCTGGTGCTGGTTGCCGTACCCGTTCGCTTCTGTGAGAGCGACGGTCAGGCGACCTGCAGGCTCCACTGTCACAGTGAGACCGGTGCTTGTCCTCACGGCACGTCAACGTCGCTGGTTCCAGCCTGTGGCTGGCACCGGCGAACGGAGGACCTCTTCCCAGCCTCAGCCCGTGGTCGGTCGTGGTGGACCGGTCCACGGTCCCCGGGTAGTATCCGCTGTTCGCCGCGAGAGTGAGAGCTGGTCTGGTGAGAGTCGCATAAGCGGCTGTCACCAGTCTTCCGCCCGTGCCTGCCTGAACCTGACGCTGAGCGGTGACTCAGAGGTCTGGTTCCTGGCTGCACGGTCGCTGTAGGCGACCGTACACTCGGTACCCAAATCCCCGCGAATCGAGAGGCCGAGACGGACCCTGATGCAGTGGCAGAACCACTGACACCAGGCGAGGCAAGTTACCGGTGTTAGCCGGTACCCCTCTGGTCCCCGTAGTCGTCTTCCTTGCGGAAGAAGAGACGGGCCCGCTCCCGAAGGAGCAGGAGGACCAGCGGAAGGAACCCTCCCGTCCCACCGAGGTGAGACGGGTCACCGAGAAGCTCCCGAGGGAGACTTCTTAGGAGGGAGGAGGCAACCTTCTTCTTCCTCGGCTGTGAAGCCTTAGAAGTCGAAGGGGAAGAGGCGGCAGCCGACGACGATGAAGAAGATGAAGACGACGACGACGACACCTTCCTCCTCTTCTCGTCAGCTTCCTCAGGACAGACGTAAGATCTGCTATCCAGGGCGGAGCCGGGGCTGCTGTAGCCGAAGCCACAGGGCCCGGACGCACCTGTACAGACAGACCAAAGTCTGGGGTAGTACCACCACGAACAGGGACGACATCAGCAGGTATGGGCATCTCAGGAACAGCAGGCACAGCCAGCACAGCATCGGTAGGGACAGCCAGCGCAGCAACGGCAGGGACAGCCAGCGCAGCAACGACAGGGACAGCCAGCGCAGCAACTGCATGGACAGTCAGCCCAGAATCGGCAGGTACGGCAGGCAGCACCGGAAACACAGGAAGTGGAGCAGCAGCCAGCAACATCCTGGTACTGGCAGCAGGTCCAGGGGCGAGCTCTAGGGCAGCGGAGTGTGGTCGCTGCAGCGCGGCAACCACGAGCGGCGCGGCACGCCCCCCTCTCGTACGGCGAACGGCACTTCACAGCGGCTGTAGGCAAGACTGTACCACGTGAGGCGAGTACACCAGGTGAGGAGGGACGTCGTCACCTGGTTGCGTGGTCACCACTCCATGGGTGACCGCAGTAGGCCCAGACATAGAACCGCAGCCCCTGGACACTAGCACGCCCTGCAAATGGAAGGACGCCCATACCTCACCAAGGTCCACCCTCGTGGCAGTAGCACCTGCGGAAATAACAGTAGTAGCGATTAGTGGGGGGGGAAGTCCCCTCGCGCGGGGGGATGAGCCCTCTCCGAACGAGTGGAAGACCCCTAATACAATTGTACATCGGGCACCGAGCGCCCTCCCCCGCGCTCGACGGATCGGGCGAGGAGAAGAACGCCGATAACCTCCCCCCCCCCAAGGGGAAGGGCCACTGTGGGAGCTGAGCGGGGGGGGGTTCTCGTTCCCCATCCCCGCACAGCACCCATGTACCCAACAACAATATAAGAGCCCGAGAGCAATCGTGCCATCGGCCCGAATGCAAGGGCATAAGGATCAATTCCCTGACTGAGCGGAACTTGAACCAAATAAATATTGATGCAATCAATAACAAGGGATAAAATGAAAATGCATCTTGCATACGATTCACTTCACAATGAATAAGGGCTCGGATCGAGCGCATTTGCGCCCTAGGTACCGAGCGCAAGGGTGAAAGGATCAATTCCTTACCTTTATGGATCAAGGTTTCTGGAAACCTTGATCCATAATGAATTGATGCAATCAAAAATATATGAAAATGAAAAGACTACTGCGCTTGCGATTTCACTTCATACAAATAAAAAAGGGGAAGGATCAATTCCCGGGAATAGCAGAAACATTGATCCCAGTAAACAATGCAATCTCAATAAAAAATGAAAATGAAAAAGAACTGCACTTGCGATTTCACTTCATTCAAAATAAAAGGGGGAAGGATCAATTTCCGGGTAAGCTCGGAAACTGATCCAAAATGAGTATTGCTACAATCAAAATAATATATGAAAATGAAAAAGAATACTGTACTTGCGATTCCACTTCCATACTAAATAAGTTTCCGTGCCGAGCGCATTCGTTCGGCAACGGGCATACAGGTCAAAAAAATATAAATGAAAAGAGCACTTACTTACGATTTTCATCTACACATTTCCAACCCAATCTACGCTCGGAGCGAGTGCTCCCGCCCTCGGCACCGAGCATACACAATACGAGGATCATTTCTGGGAAAATGAATTCCCGCACTTACGCCCTTCAGACCCGGCACTCGGGTAATCGGAGGGCGTGGTGACACCAAGATCCTTAATTCACAAAGAATTCAATGAAATGATTGTACTTACAATTCAGTTTCACTAGATAATTAGAAAAAGAAAAATACAATCATGCGAAAGCAAACGACGATGAAGCGGGCAGAGAGCGATGATACACGTCCACACGCCAGCAGGCCGAAAGCAAAAGTGGTTTGTTTACCTCCCAGTCGCGCGCGCGCGCCTGTCGGACAAGCAGTTAACTACCGAACCCCTTGTTCGAAAGCTTACGACCTATCCAGCTGCCGCTAGTACCTTCCTATTGTAAAAGGACCGAAGGTTTGTATGCCGTGTCGGAACAAAAGATGTTTCGTATACAGCTTCTTAAAGTTCGATATCACTTGCTGGTCCATGGGCTGGAGGAGAGGGGTGGTGTTAGGCTGAAGATAAAGAACCTTGATGAAGGAATACTCCGCTAGGATATCTTCCTCGAGGCCAGGAGGGTGGGCAGGGGCATTGTCCAACACCAGCATACATTTCAGAGGGAGGCACTTCTCTTCCAAGAATTTCTTCACTGTCGGGCTGAAACACAGATTTACCCACTCCGTGAACAAAAGCCTCATTACCCAGGCTTTTGCATTAGCCCTCCACATCACTGGAAGCTTCTCCTTAAGCACTTTGTGGGCCTTGAAGGCTCGAGGAGTCTCGGAATGATAGACCAGTAGGGGCTTCACCTTGCAATCCCCACTGGCGTTCGAACAAAGTGTGAGCGTAAGCCTGTCTTTGATAGGCTTATGGGCAGGTAGCTTCTTCTCTTCCTCCGGAATGTACGTCCGACGAGGCATTTTTTTCCAAAAAAGGCCAGTCTCATCACAGTTGAAGACTTGCTGAGAACTGTAGCCTTCCTTGGTCATTATCTCGTCGAACATCTTTTTAGAGGCTTCAGCCACTTTCGTGTCCGAGCTGGCAGCCTCCCCATGCCACACCATCGAATGGATGCCAGTCCATTTACGGAATTTCTCGAACCACCCATGCGAAGCCTTGAAGTCTGGGGTTGGCGTTGATGTCCCTTCTCCTCCGTCGTCTTCGGCCTGGGCAATCAAATCGCCGAAAATAGCGCTGGCCTTGTGGGAGATTGCCGTCTCCGTTATCGTATTGCCAGTGATTTCTTTGTCTTTTATCCAGACAAGAAGAAGCCTTTCCACCTCATCGTGCACGTGGTTCCTCTTGCTGGACAAAATAGTCATGCCCTTGGAAGGTGTAGCTGCTTTGATGACATCCTTCTGCTTAAGGATGGTGCCTATTGTCAACGGATTTCGGCCATATTCCTTGCCGGTCACACTCAATCGCATACCAGCTTCATACTTCTTGATAATCTCCATCTTCGTCTCTAAAGAGAGCATCCTCTTCTTTCCATGAATTTCAACTTTCTTGGGACCCATGACTACGTATATACTGTACATAATTTACGTATAAGTAGAGTAAAGTTCTCACACAACACGATAAAGTACGTATACTGCAACGAAATCACAAACGAATTTACGTTAATAAACGAAATCGTTAGAACAAACGAATACCGCGTGCGTACGATAACGATGCTGGGACGAGTGGCCGAGGCACGCTGCTACGTAGTAGATGCATGATAGGAAGGATGCTGACCAATAGGAGAGAAGGATCTCATGGCGGTGACTAGCATCAGGAACCAATGGGAGAGCAGGAGGATGGTGGCGAGTCTACTCAGTTGGCGGCGCGCGAGTTTCAAAATTGTTATCGGTGGTCTGGGCAAATCTCTGACTTTACAGCAACAACCTTTCGTATCTTGAAAAATTTTCGTATGTAGAGCCGTAAAATTTTTCGTATTAGCTTTTGGATCTCGAGTTTTTCGTAAGTTGAGCCTTTCGTATCTCGAGGTACCACTGTAGTTTACTATCATCAGGTGAATGAAGATTTAATGACCAAACCAGTTTTTCCCAAAAGTATATCTGTATGAAAGTTGAAGATTTGCATTCTCAACGGGACTACTTGAATTCCACACAATCTCATCAAATCAAAATGAGAGTGGCCCCTTCCCTCCATGCAATCATCTTTCCTTCCTGGTGTACAAATAATGACGAATGTCCAAGATGTCAAAAGAAAAATGAGTATGCAGTGAGGGCACCTTGACTTTGATTGTTGCAAGTTTGTTTAAATGAGCTCCAGTGCAGGGAGGAAAAGTATTATATGATTAAGTGTGACTGAAAAACATTTTCTGTTAGGAAACATATTTTCAGTATGGAATTTCATCAGAACATGCATTATTTTTGTCATAAAAGTACTTTTTGAATATGGCATCCCAGTATTTAAAAAATTAATCATCTAAAAACTAAGGTGATGTTAATATATACTAATCCTCTAAAAACTAAGGTCATTTTAATATACGCTATGTTTAATTTATTGAAAATCTTGACTAATAATATACCTGCTTCACTTCTTGGCAAATTTAAACTGGTCATCAAACCTTCTGAGTACTGCAATTACTGACACTGTTAAGAACAAAAACAACATAAAATCTACAGTGTTTATAAACAAAAATCTACAATGTTTATACAGGCAGTCCCCAGGTTACGACGGGTTTGGCTTATGACGTTCCGAAGTTAAGGCGCTTTTCAATTATACTCATCAGAAATTATTTCCAGGGTTACGACGCATGTTCCAGGGTTACGCCGTCTACAACACTTATCTGGCAGAAGAAATGTGACACCAAAAATCCAAAATAATCAATATTTGGAGGTTTTTTGGAAGAAAATTGCAATAAGAATGCAGTTTACATAGTTTTCAATGCACCCAAAGCATTAAAAGTAAGGTTTTCTTAGGATTTTTGACGATGTTCCGGCTTAAGACGATTTTTGGCTTATGACGCGTGTCAAGAACGGAACCCCTGTTGTAACCCAAATGTTAAAAAGGCTATCAAAGCAAAAGCCAAACCTGCCCTATGTGTTTTTCTCTCCATCCAAAGCCCCTTTTGATTCGTTTTTATCTACAAACACTACAATCAGTCTACTTAAGATTTCAATATGTAATCTGCTGGGAAAATCTGATAATCTGAATGGTCACTGAAGAAAAATTAGTCTTTAAGAAATAAACAAAACAGGCAGATACGGAGATACGCTTGCAGACTGTTAACAGAGCTTTATCACATATAAAAAGACAAGTATTGAATAAAGTTCAAACATCTGTGTAGAAGAAAAAGCAGTCATCTTAGCATGGCAAGCATGAACCTGTGATCACTCATGAAGCATCAAGTCAAACAAATTCCTCCCTCTTTCCAATAATCCACAACAGAATAATCACAAGACATAAAATTGATTTAGCCACCACCAAACCCAGAATAAAAAAAACCCAAAGTTTGGGACATAAAGCAGACTACAGGAAATACCAATGAAAATATAAAAAAACAGTACTTACCACTGATATTCTGCACTAAGAGTCATGGTGATTAGCTGAGGGTGACAACTGATCAGCTAAGAAGTAAAATGAAGAATCTGGATTTCTCGTGCAGCTTCCCTTTTATAAGTGGAATTTGTGACCATAAACTCTACTAGCTATAAATATCCAATCTACAAGGATGTATTTAGCAGAGTTCAGTGGTTAACGTTACAAAACTTGCATTACAGAGTGAAGGGACAATGCATTAACGAAAGCAGTAATGAATCCATGTACGTAACGTCAAAACGACATGGGACACCAAAAACTAATCACTGACTACTGTACTGCAAACTGGAATGCAGGGCAGGATCAGCAGTACAAAAACATGGACATAACTAATATGAAGTTAATAGGTGGTTTCATGATAGTAAATCTTTGGAATGGTTTTAATTCTTATAGACTGAGGGACAAAAATCTAAGTATGACAATGGTTCAGCAACCTAATAACTAAAATGAAACAATGAATGCAAGGGGTATGTGTTCTGTGAGAGGGCGTCAGTGTGGTTATTGTTCTGAACTGCAAGAGTAACGGAAATTCCACAAAACAGATTCCATATGATCAAGTTCCATGAAGATTCACTTTCAGGCACACTCTAAAACAAAGCAACACTGTTTTTGGGGCCATATGGTACAAATATAAATTCAATCAATTTTTTCAGAGGAGGAAGTCTTCTTCCTAATGGCTTATGAATAAATTTCAGAACCAAATGGCATGATTATCTTATCTGAATTTTCACTAGAAGTGTTCTGTCAAAAGTCTCATCATTGCTGGAATTGCAATGCAGCCACTAAGGCTCCACAAAGAGTAGTCTGTTTTCACATAAAAGATATTCTGTCACAGACAAAAACTATTCCTGAAAAATCAATACATAATACATTACTGCTAGAAATTTTTGAAACAATGCTACCAGATAATTTGGAGAACTAACAATGCCACATGTATTGCAATGCTATATATCACTTAAGACATAATAGTAGTACTGCAATGAAATAATATATCATTTAAGAAGTAAAAGTAAATCAAGTTAGGAATAACAACCCCAACAACCCCAATGTTAATATGTATCATAAAAATGACAACAATAATAAAAAATACCAGCTTAAAGTAAAACTTGCCAAAGCCTTGAAAGTTAGCATACTAATGCATGTACTTAGTACCATCCTTGCTTTTCTGAACATTCATTTTATGGAATGAAAAATCTTGAAAGGGTAATTTTCAATTCCGAAAAGTGTACCTGATAACTTCTTCAGTCAGTTCATGAAAAATAACCTTATGATCCTAGAGATAAGTGTGTGATGCTTATACAACAACTAAATTAACTACCTAGTTATACATAGTCAATGTTTTACAAGGAACGAGACCAAAATCTTGACTATCATACAAAAACATGGCAACTGTATATTTGAAAAATTATGACAATTTCATTTTACAATTCATATCCAACACTTATCGTTTACTAAAGGTTGAGGTTTGGGTAGTGGCAAAATAACAATTTGTCAATAATTGTATTTTTCCTAACTATACAAACCTGAGGTCCTTTAACAATAGGAAGGTACTTAGCAGCAGCTGAACCGGTCGTAAGCTTCGAACAAGGGGGTTCGGTAGTTAACTACTTGTCCGGCAGTTGGCGCATGAGGTGGGGACTATGTGTAAAGGATCTCAGGTTTGTATAGCTAGGAAAAATACAATTTTCGACAAATTGTTATTTGTTCCGATACATATACAAACCCTCGGTCCTTTAACAATAGGAAGACTCACTTATCTGTGGGTGGAATCCGAGTCTTTGATGAACAGACTGGTGTTCGTCCGAACTTGGTTCCCTCCCTGGTCTCAAGAACAAAGGGAGGGATCCTAGCCTCTGCCCAGCTGATCGGGGTGTGCACCACAGGATCAGTGGTCAGACTTCTGGACCCAATTTATAAGAGGGAGGCAAGCGTACCTCTTATAAATAGCAGAAACACAATAACTAGTTCCTACTTCAAGAGCCAAAATGAAGTCATGGGTTTGTCTCTTGTTGGCTTCCACTCCCCCCTTGTTGGGGAATGATGGATAAACACTCCTATCGCTACTGAAAGGGATAGGATGAAGCTCAGTCATGTAGCTTACCTGCATCTGTTTCCTGTTCAGCGTACTGACGACCGCGGCCCTCTGCCCACAGGTAGAGGAGGAAGAACGGAGGAGAAAGAGAAGCCAGTCACACTCTCTTTCACTCGTCCATTCATGCAGTCACACAAGGATGCGATGCTGTTCTGTCCACTTGGGTGCTGGGTAGGCTACACAACTTGTTGAGCAGCCACCACAGGTCCCAAGGAAAAGGTGTCCAAGGACCTGTGGGTAATATCGTGAAGGTAGAAGGAAGTAAAAGTGGTCTGGTGGGCCCAAACCATTGCCTTCAGAACCTGCGCCATGAAGTAGTTCTTGCGGAATGCAAGGGTTGGACCAATACCTCTGACTTCATGAGCTCTCGGACGAAAGGTATGGGTGTTGTCACTACCATCCGCATCGTACGCCCTCCTAATCACCTCACGCAGCCAGAAAGAAAGAGTGCTCTTGGAAACTTCTTTCTTGATAACCCCGGTGCTAACGAAGAGGCGTCAACACTCAGGCCTGAGGTGTCGAGTTCTCTTCAGATAGCGCCATAGCTCTCTCACAGGACAAAGCAGCATCTCATCCGCATCATTATCAGTGAAGTCCTTCAGAGAGGGGATCATGAAAGACTCGAACCGGTCATCAAGGACCGAAGGATTCTGAGTCTTCGCTACAAAGTTCGGGACGAAATGGAGCGTCACGGATCCCCGTCCCCTAGAATGCTTAATGTCGAAGGAAAGACCATGAAGTTCCCATACTCTCTTCGCCGATGCCAGGGCCAGCAGGAAAAGGGTCTTGAGGGTCATATCCCTGTCTGACGACTCTCAGAGTGGCTCGAAGGGTCTTCGAGTCAAACTCCTAAGGACGAGAGTCCCATCCCACCCTGGGGGCCTGAGTTCCCTGGGTGGGCAAACCTCTCGAAGCTCTTCATTAGGAGGGAGATCTCGAAGGAGGAGGAGATATCCACTCCTCACAGTTTAAGGACTAGGGCCAGGGCGGCTCTGTATCCCTTAACTGCAGAGACGGAGAGGAGCTTCTCTCGGCGAAGGAAAACGAGGAAATCCGCTACCTGCTGAAGAGTGGCTCTGAAGACGGACCACTTTCCCTGGTATACAGCTGCAGAGGACTGTCTGAGATATTTCCTATCCGCCATCATACCCAAACGTCGATGAGATTCTTATTAAGAAAAACTCCCAAAGCTCTTGCCTCCTCAAAACGAGGGAAGAGCATGGATGAAGGAGAGAGTCCGCATTGAGAAGAACTGCCTAACACAGGAGTCTTCTGAATAATGAAAAGGGGCTTCTCTTAGTATCAGAATCCTTCTGACAAAAGCAACGGCCGCCTGTGCGACATCTTGCACATTTGCCAGGGGAAAGTTGCTCAAATTGAAAAACTCAAATGAAGATTTTGGAATATTCTGACGCCTGGCGTCTGGATCCTTGCGCCTAGCGCCTGGCGTCTGAATAGTTCCGCACGCCTGGAATGTTCCGCACGCTAGAAAGGAGACTCGCTCCTGGAACGTTCCGCTTGCGTGGAAGGTCCCGTGCGCCCTGATAGTTCCGAGCGCCTCTAGTCTTCTTATACGAGCCTCTTGCCAGTAAACGTTCAATGGAAGCATCCTTCTGATTGCCACTCTACTATAAGGCTCCTCAGTCTAGCCGTCTGTTTTCTCTTTGAAGGCGCCTTGCGCCAAGAAAAAAGTTCTGGAACGCGGCTCGCGCTCAGTTGCTGGAACGCGGCTCGCGCTCAGTTGCTGGAACGCGGCTCGCGTTTATCTGTATGAACGAGGCTCGTGCTAGTCTGTTGGAACGCGGCTCGTGCTAGTCTGTTGGAACGCGGCTCGCTGCTGGCTGTTGGAACGTGGCTCACGCTAGCTTGCTGGCTGGCTCTCAGCCTCTCGCTCAGTGTTCTCTTAGTTTTCAGAGAACGAGCCAGATCGTCCGAACTCCAAACATGTACATTCTTCGTGTTTTCGGATGTAAGATGAAGAAACGGAAGAAGAGACGCACTTTTTAAAGGATGCCTTTCCAATGGCTATCCCTGGCAGTCTGGGACGTTTTACAGATCCTGCCGAGGGAACGCCCGATCGGTGGGGATTCTCCATAACCTCCGTAAGGCTTTCGACTTTCCTTCTCCTCTGGGTATGTGAGCTTGGAAGAGGTCTAGGCCTGGGAGTGAAACAGAGCCGATCAGAACGCACCCTCCACTGCACTGTGAACCTAAAATCACTTCTTACCTTTCAATAGCTCGTATTTTGAGCTACATTCCTTTGTCTTCAAATTGCAATATGAATTTGAAGATTCTGTGAAGTAAGAAGGAGATGAGGATACAACACTACTAGTATTGTTAATGCTCTAACTGCTCGTTAGTACGACAGCTATAAAAACTTCTAAAGGAAGCGTAACTAATTCTATTCCTGACTTCCTCAAGAAGGAAGATAGCTCAATCAATTCTAACATTTACTACACATTATTATGAATAAATATTAAAATTTTCCTTCTTGCAACCTATGTGAGTGTCTACCGAAAAGTTCGGTAGTTACACGTAAACAATTCTTCTAAATTTTCGAAGCCAAAGTTATTAAAACAAATTAATATGCGTATGCCGAACCAAAGATCCAGTACTTCACTGCAAAAGATAGCCCAGAAGATCGATGGCGATGAAATCCAAAAATCAAGTCAGGAGGAACTGCAAACGTTGTTTACATTCCAAGCGACAGAGAAAATATGAATAGAAAACGGGAATGGTTCCTAATCCTGCCACCCAGGGCAGGACGGTAGATCACCTGACCTACCTGCAGCGTGTGCCGCGAAATTTGAATTTCTGTCGGGGACGACGGAGTCTTAGCTATGTATATATCGGACAGGTAAGTTGATTGTATGAAACCTGAAGTTCTCTGTTGTGCTGGGTGGCAAACAGATCCACGACTGGACGCTCCCATAGGTTGAAGAGCCTTTCCAACACGTCTGGGTGTAGGACCGAATATCACCTGATCCCGACAGCTGAGCTTGTCTGCTACTACATTCCTCTGCCTGGCTGACAGCTCTATCGAGTGAGCCGCGGCCCACTCGTGCACCTGCAACGTCAACTGGTCCAGCCACCAGTGTAGGTCCTGCCTCACCTCCTCCGTGAGGGACACACGGAAGTACGGTGGGTCCTTTGCCTGTGACCAACTCTCCTTTAGTCTCCCTGAAGAGACCGCAGGTGAAGACGCCCATGAGGGACTAACTTCACGAGTGATGAGAGGTGGCCGATCACGACCTGCCACTGCTGAGCTGACTGTTCCTGCCGAGACAGGAACCAGTCGGCTGCCTCCCTGAATCTGCTGATTGGCGAGTCCGCGGGGAAGGCTCGCCCTGCTACCGTGTCGATCAGCATACCCAGGTACTTCATCCTCTGCTTGGGTTCGAGGTCAGGCTTCTCAAAGTTCACCACGATCCCCAGATTGCGGCAGAACTCGAGGAGTCGATCCCTGTCCCGTAGCAACTGTGAGCGGGAGCTCGCCAGGACTAACCAGTCGTCAAGATACCTCAGAAGACATATCCCTGACGAGTGGGTCCAAGCAGACATCAGAGTGAACACCTGAGGGGCGGCTGAGAGACCGAAGCAAAAGTGCCCTGAATTGGTACACCGTCCCGTCGAGGATGAAGCGGAGGTACTTCCTGGAGGATTAATGGACAGGTATCTGGAAATACGCGTTCTTCAAATCCACCGAAAGCATGAAATCGTTCTCCCTGATAGAGTCAAGCACAGACGGAACGTGCTGTCTACATCGTGAACCGAGACTGGCGAACAAATCGGTTCTGGGGAGAGAGATCTACCACCAGGCGCCAGCCCCCAAAGACTTCTCCACCAGGAAAAAACGGCTGTAGAAGCCCGGTGACCAATCCCTGACGATCTCTACAGCTTCCTTGCCCAGCATGGCTTGCACTTCCTGTCGAAGCACTACGTCCCTTGATGTTCCAGGAATGTAGGTCTGAAGATGGACTGGGTTGGAGGTGAGGGGTGGCCGAGACTCGAAGGGTAGTAGATACCCTCCCGAAGGATGTTACTATCCAGGTCTCCACATCGTAGCGCTGCCATGTTGCCCAATGGCTCGCCAGGCAACCCCCCACTTCTGGCAGCAGGTGAGGGGGGAACGCCGTCCCTAGCGTTTCCCGTCTCTCTTCGACTTCTTCCCGGCTCCTCCTCGTGGAATGGAGGGCTGGGAGGGGGGCTGATTGCGATCGCCCCTGGCAGAAGTCGAAGGCAGAGTCTTTCCTCGGGGCTTCAACGATGCAATCGTCTTGGCAGCCGAGGAAGCACTAACCAAGCTCTTGGGTTTAGCTGCAGTCGATCGAGGCTGCCCAGAAGCCTTTGAGCCTGCCTGGTGTACCAGACGGTCAATGTCATCAGTGCGCCGTCGTTCCACCGCAGCGTCACCATTTCTCCTGGGAAGAGAGAGGAACTCCGCACTGGTCCGTTGCGGAGACCCAATACCGCCTGACGCCCAGCCGCCCTGGACACTCGGGTGAGGACTGCGTCCCTACGCTGAAGTACCAGGTTGTTTCACAGGTTTACCGTCTGGTGCGCGAGGTAGGAGATGGCCCTACCCCCAGACTGGTATAGCCTCCCGACAGCCGGGTCACCTTCAGGAGTGATAATTCACGAGGTGGCCGCGACCTTGGACACTGTGAGGGACCACAGGTCCAGCTAGAAGACTGCCTGGAAAGCCGCCATGGCGGTGGATTTCAGTGCAAGTGCCTCTTGTTGTGAGAACCACAAGTTCTCCAACAGGAGCTGCAGCAGAGACACCCCCGGAGTTAGCCTAGCTAGCTATGGGTTAACCTGTTTGGGCGGCATCGGATCCTCTGAAGGCGCGTAGAACTTCCTCTGTCGCAGTAGAGGCGGGGGGAAGTAGCTTGGACGACCTACCAGAACGTAGCGAACCCTCTTGTCCGGAGACAAGCGAGTCCACCTGGCCCAGCACCGAGTCGGCCAGCTCTGATTGCGGCAGACCCACCGTCGTCTTGGGTTCCTTCTTAGGCCCCCAGAACGACTCGAGCCAGGACGTGGGCTCAGAAGGTGGGAGCAGCGATCCTTCCCTGAGGTCGTTGTGCTGACGAATCAGCGCAATAACCTGTGCAAACGACCTCTGGATCTCGGGAGTGACTGCGTCTTGAGGAGTTGGACTGTCAAGCCCCTCCAGCAAGAACGCCTCTCGAGACCCTCCTCCTTCAGAAGGAGGAACAGCAGCAGACTCCTCCTGGTCTCCTCCTGCCACTTGCGCATACGACCTGGTCAGTCCTAAGACCGTGCCTGGCTCGTAGGGCATCGTGGCGGGACCGTGAGGAGCGCGCCCCTCATGATTACTCCGTGTCGCCTCGCCCTTCCCAGTGTAGTCCGAGGATGTTGAAGGAACCGGAGAGGAAAACTTGACGCTCCCCCCTCGCTCACTGGCAGAACCGGTGTGCTTGGGAGGCTGCAGGCGATTGCCAACCCGAGGTGGCGATTGAGCTGCAGGCCTGGTCGCGCGGCTCTTCTGGGGAGAGCGGCTGGACCGAGAACAACGGCCCCGGTCCCGTGCGTCAGAGGAGCTGCTGCTGGTCTTCCTACCCGTCCGGTCCCGATGGGAGCAGTGGCCAGGAGACCTGCAGAGACCACTGTTGCGGTGAGACCGGTGCCTATCCTCTAGGCGCGTCGAACCGCTGGAACCAGCCGGGGCTGGTTCCTGCGATGGAGGGGACCTCTTCCCAGCCTCAGCCCGTGGCCAGTCTGGGACCGTCACGGCAACCCTGGTAGCCTGCGGCTCGCTATGAAAGCGATCGCTGGCCTGGCGAGAGTCACCTCAGCGACTCTCGCCAGCCTTCCGCCCCGTGCCTTGGTCCTGGCGCCGAGCAAACTCAGAAGCCTGAGCCTTGGCTGTACGGTCGCCCACAGGAGACCGTACACTCGGTACCTCTCGTGAACGAGAGGCCAAGCCGGAACCTGATGTAGAGGTAGGACTTCTAGCACCAGGCAAGGAAGTACCGGTGTTAGCCGGTACCCCTCTGGTCCTCGTCTTCTTCTTCCTTGCAGAAGGAGAGACTGGCCCCGCTCCAGAAGGAGCAGGAGGACCAGCGGAAGAACCCCCCATCCCACCGGAGTGAGACAGGCCCTTAGAAGTTCCCGAAGGAGACTTCTTAGGGAGGAAGGAGGCAGCCTCCTTCTTCCTTGGCTTGGAAGCCTTGGAAGTCGAAGGGGAAGAGGCGGCAGCAGGCGACGACGAAGAAGACGACGACGACACATTCCTCTTCATCAGCTACCTCAGGATAGACATCAGGTCCTCCAGAGCCGGGGCTATTGCCGAAGCAACACGGCCCGGCTGCACCTGTCCAGAAGGACCTGCGACTGGGGCAGCAACACCACGGGCAGGAATGACGTCGGCAGGGGCTGGCTTAGGCAAGGCAGGTACGGCAGGCAAAACAGGTACGGCAGGAGACGGGGCAGCAGCCAACGACATCCTGGGTACCGGTGGCAGATCCAGGGGCGAACTCTTAGGGCACCGAAAGTCAGGGGCTGGGGGAGAGCGATGAACCTGGGTGGAGGAGGCACGCCCCTCCTCAGAGGGCAGCAATCGGAGCCTGCACAACAGCCGAAGGAGTCACCGAAGCCACATTCTGAGTGTAGACCAGGTGAGGAGGGGCGGCATACCCTGGGGTCGAGACGGTGGTCACCGGTCCATGGGTGACCGGAGCAGCACCCGCCAGATGATGCAGCAGCCCCTGAACGCTCGGTGTACCCTGGAGACCCAGCGAGAACCATACCTGGCCGAGGTCTTCACCTGCAGCAGGAGCACCTCAGGAGGCAAAAAACAAACGGGTTAGTAGGAGGGGTTCCCCCTCGCATGGGGGGAACAAGTCCCCCCAAACGAACAGAAGACCCCGAGTACAATTGGATGTCGTGGCATCTTGCCCCCTCCTCTCCGCTCGACGGATCGGGCGAAGAGAAGAAATGAGAAATCCCCCCAAAGGGAAAGGAGCCATACACAAGAGCTGGGATGGCGGCAGGAAGGAAGACGACGTGTCTGTAACCGAGGGCGTCGCCGGAGAACCCTCCGAAAAGACTCCCTGGCAGGCTTACGTCGCTTTCTCCTACCCTCATAGAGCACCCACTGCTCCTCCGACCAATTATTACACACAACACGGGGCTCGGCCCGAGAGCATTCGCGCCCTCGGCACCAAGCACATAATTCATGAGGATCAACCTCTGGAAGAGAGCGGAAGGCCCCACACTTACGGCCCTCCACACCAGGGCAAACTCTGCAGCTGATGGGGGGACGTGGGGACGTCTCCAGCTCACAAGAATGCGTAATAATTAAATAATAATAAAATACAAAGCACACGTACTTAAAATATTTTATCAAACACAAAGCAAACCAAGTTTGAAGAAGATACAAAGTGTACGACGAAAGCAGGCAGAGAGCGAACAACACGTCTGTCTCCGTCGGCGGCCAAAAGCAAAGTGGTTCTTCACCTACCAGTCGCGCGTGCGCGCACTGTCGGACAAGCAGTTAACTACCGAACTCCCTTGTTCGAAGCTTATGACCGTTCCAGCTGCCGCTAGTTACATTCCTATTGTAAAGGACCGATGGTTTGTATTCGTATCGGAACAAATTAATATTTTATTGCTCACTAATATAGATTTCCTTGATCTAATGCAGGTTATGGTAATGATAATATTTGCTGTCATCAGAATCTAAAGGATTGACATTTGCATGACTGCAAATGTTGTCAACTTAATCTAAAAGGGCTATAACATTCTATACAATCAAATATCATACATATCTTTTTAACCCTTATAGGACTATATGAATAGTAACCAAAATCCCTCAGGCGAAGGCTAATATAGGACGTTCTGCCACATCACTGAAAAGATTTTGCCATCCATACAAGAAATTCTTATTGAACAAGTACATGACATCCCCTTTCTTGCATTCACAAGCCTTATTGTAGTACTCATCATCATCATAAACACTCATAAATCAGCTTTTTCATTTATGGGGTTAAACTCCCATAGTCTTCATCTATAACATCTTTTCATGCTTTCTTGGTCAAATCTCCAGGTCTTTGTTCTGTTACTACCATAGGTTATCTAAAGCATCTCTAACTTACAGTTCCGCATCCCTTCTCATCACATGTGAACATCACCTCAATCCTGAGATTTCAGTCTACCTTCCAGCCTCTAGATACGTACCAATCTCTATAATAATCTTTCACTCATACATGATCTTTCCACTTCCCTCCGGTTATGAATATTAACATTATATAAGAATAACTTATAAAATTTATCACTATAAACTATTTCCTCCGTCATTACTCGTTCCATACATATTTCTATTGCAGAAAGTAATAAAGCCTAGACTATAAACGCTTTCATCATTTACAGATTCCTTGTTGAGAATCTTTATACTGTATAGATTATTAAAATAAAACTATAAAGCCAAGCACCAGGGAACTTGCAGCTTAAGACAGCAGTAAAAAGAGCATATCTTTAACAGATTTTTTTCCCTTTTCTTTTATAAAATAAAAAAATTTCAAGAGAAAGAGAACATTACCTTTTTCAGGAATAGGGATCTTATGAAATTCACTTATACTCTTTCTCAGCTATATACCTAATTGTTTTACAGAGCACAGAACTTCAGGTCTTTGGGGATGGATGTACAACTGGAATTCAGGGTACATAGTTCGGTGATATTAAGATTAGTTCGAGACTGTCAGCAAGATGAGATAGAAAATTTGTTTACATAAGAGATGTAGCAGGTATCCTTGAAACTGAGCAGTTTATAAGAAAAAATAGCATTGTCACTACTATAAATTATTTCAAGAACATCCAACATTAAGACCGAATAACTAAAAATAATGCCAAACTTAAAAGCAATAAACTTCAGAGTACTGATTACCAGTGGGGTAGTGGTGAAAATATTATATATATAAAAAATTTGCTTTAAGATGTCATGCTGGAAAGATTTTATTTTATTTGATTTATATAGATTTTTGACATTGTGCCAAGCACTAGGGCAACTAAGGCCATTCAGTGCTGAAATGGAAATTGACAGTAAAAGGCTTGGAAGGTGTTACAGGAAGAAAACCTCGCAGTTGCACTATGAAACGATTGTTAGGAGAGGGTGAACAGTAAGATGGAAGGAAGAAAATATGAACAGAGGTACAGTAAAAGGAATGAAAGTACTAGCTGCAGCTAGGGGCCGAAGGGACGCTGCCTACATTGCACCGCATGAGATGTACTGACAGCACTACCCCCCTAAGGGATCATACTATAAATAGAATCACTATGACAAAACATCATCAAATTCATATTTGAGAAAAAAATAATGTTAACATATTGTGCTCATGTCTCTCTATTGTTGGCACTAACTTTCTCCGAAGATATCATTCAGTTCCAACAAAAAGAATTAGATAAAAATGACAATTTGTCCAAAATTGCATTTTTCCTAACTATACAAACCTGAGGTCCTTTTACAATAGGAAGGTACTAGCGGCAGCTGGATAGGTCGTAAGCTTTCGAACAAGGGGTTCGGTAGTTAACTGCTTGTCCGACAGGCGCGCGCGCGACTGGTAGGTAAACAAATCACTTTTGCTTTTGGCCCAAGCAAAAACTGCAGAGTGAGGGGTGGCATGAGGTGGGGCTATGTGTAAAACAAAGGACCTCAGGTTTTGCTATAGTTAGGAAAATGCCAATTTGGACAAATTGTCATTTGTTCCGACACGGCATACAAACCTTCGGTCCTTTTACAATAGGAAGACTCACTTCTTGGTGGGTAGGAATCTGAGTCTTTTGTGAACAGACTGGTGTTCGCCCAACCAATTGGAATGCCTCCCTGGTCGTAAGAGCGGGGAGGGAGGGATCCAAGCCTCTGTCCGATTGATCGGGGTGTGCACCGCAGGATCAATGGTCAGACCTCGGACCAAGTACTAAGAGAGAGGCAAGCGTATCTCTTCGTACCAGCAAACAAGAACAAGTTCCTATTTGCAAGAGGCAACATAAAGTTATGGTTTGTCTCTTGTTGGCATCCACTTCCCCCCCCTTGTAGGAGGAAGTGGTGGATATTCGCTCCCATCCCTAGTGAAAGGGATAGGATGGGGCTCTGTCGAGTAGCTCACCGGCATCTCGTCCTTATCCAGCAAGGTGATGACCGTATCCCTCTACCCACAGGTAGAGGGGGAGAAAAAGATAGGAAGAGAAGCCAGTCACTCTCTCATTCACTTATCTATTCTTACAGTCACACCAGGACTCGATGCTGTTCAGCCTGCTAGGGTCTGGGTTAGCTAGACAACGTGTTGAGCAGCCACCACGGGTCCTAAGGAAAACGATCCAAGGACCTGTGGGCAATATCCAAAGGTAGAAGGAGGTGCCGGTGGTCTGGTTGTACCAGACCCCTGCCTTCAGTACCTGCGCCATGGAGAAGTTCTTGTGTAACTCGAGGGAGTGTACTTCTAGGTCGTCTTGGTGCTGACGAAGTCTTCAACACTCATCCTGGGATGTCGAGTTTCTTCAGAAAGCGGTCGGTCGCGCTTTCACAGGACAAAGCAGCATCTCCTTTCCGCATCGAAGGCGGTGAAGTCCATTAGGGAGGGGATTGTGAAGGACTCTAACCGCTCTGTCAGGAACCGGGGAAGGGTTCAAAGAGAGTCTTCGCTACGAATTCGGTACGAAATCGAGCGTCACGAATCCCCATCCCCTGGATGCTTGACTTCGCAGGAAAAGTCATGCAATTACCTCAGAGGAAAAGAAGGGAATGGTCGTATGACCAACCCTCTTCTCGACTTCGGTGATGTCCTGTACCCATACTGGTCTATCCGTCTGCAGCGAAGTTGTTCTTCTCGGTAGTGGATAGGACACCGACACTCAATGGTGGTGTCGATGGTATGGGTACTGTGACAAGCCGTTAGGACGAAGAAAAGATTGTTATGGAAACAACCGAACTAAGTCCACAGCGAAGTTCGTAACAAGACTTGGGCGCTCTGACAGCTGCCGACTGACTGCGTTCGGTAGGAGGCAAGTTGTCCCAAAGCACCCGAGCAAGTCACGTGACCTTCGCCTTAAAAGGGTTCTGCCAAGAGACTAAACAAATAATTTGTTCGTCACCGATGCCAGAAGGCAAGGTGATGACTCTCTTAAGGCATGTGCCCAACAGGCGAAAGTCAATTGCCTTCTAGAGACCGAGGTCCTTGATGGCAAGATATCTCATAGTATAGTTGATTCTCGGCTAAGGAGAAACAACACTATGTGTCGTTGAAGACGAAGGTGTACAGAAAATGCAACCTACGTCTTCGCAGCTGAACCGAGAGAAGATTCTAAGATTCTGAACTGTGCTACAAAGACTGAGAAAGCTAACCGCTAATTTTTTTTTTCCAAAAAAAAATTGCTGTCCGGTGAGGATCGTAGTTGCAATAAAAGCGGAGCGCTTTTCAGTAATGAAGACAGGGAAATACTGCCTGAAGAACTGCTTCTCATGGGCTGAACATTTGGAAGTAGAGCTGTCAGGTCGGAGAATAGGCTATGTTCTTCTGACATATCTGTTAATTCTGGGGGCGAGCAATGAATAATTGCACACCTACGAATACGAGATATTTTGAAGACAAACTCAGATGTCTGCAAAAATCATTCGCATTATCGCGGTGCGATGCAGCGCTTGACTAGTACAGACTTCTGTTACCGTGCGGTAAACAGAAAGATGAAAGAGTTCAAGAGATATCTCTGTTGAAAATTCTCGCAATGTCGAAGGCGATGAAATCGAGCGTCACAGCAGTAGATGGCCTTCCATTATTGCGAGAATCCCCGTTAATCAGAGACCTAAGTCCATGATTGTTTGGGCAGAGATACGGTTCGGTAGTCAATCAAACCAGGGGAGAGAGAGACGTAACCGACCGTCCATCTCCGAGACCTAGCTGATACTGAGCCGCTAACAGGCAGTTCAATACGCAGTAGCTCTTCGGTGACTCGTCATCCTGAGTTGCCCGTTAAATCCATTATTCCACGAAGGAATGCGTTCGGCTAGAACCATCGAGCATAAAGAATACGCTCGAGCAATTATATTTAAACGAAACGGATTTCGGTAAATACAAAAGCTGATTTGGTGTTGTCATGACAATACCAAGTATCTAAAATCGAAACTGATAACTGCTGGGAGGTTGCAGGCAACCCCGAGTTGCAGTTTCCAATTAAGAAAATACAATTCGTCTCGGTCACAAACCGTAGAGTTAACTACGGTATGCGCCTCCGCCCTACCCCCCGGACAATTCAACTGTTACAAGAATCATGTCGCGAGGGTAATATACGTAGTATATTTGTAGGTTCTGTACAACGACCTCCATCCTAAATTCTTTTCCCCTCGAGGAATGAGAATAGGATTGGAGATCGACCGCCTTCGTTCTCTAGTCAAGAGAGTGAAGGAGAAGTCTTTCCCAAAGGAAAGCTTCAAATGGTGAACAGAATACCGAAGACGATAGTTCAAGCCAAACTGGAAGTTCCCGTCCGTTCTTCTCTATTCCAGGTTAATCGCCTACTGTGAGATACTCTTCTTTCAGCAGCAGTCTTCTTCCAAATGCTAGAAATTACAGGAATTCGAGCATAAGCGAGGGTTCCCGATTATCGTACAATTATCGGGGATTCTCGCTCACTTTGGACCGTGGTCTCGCCTAAGTGTTTGGAGATCGTAAAAAACTCGAACACTCTGAGTGCGCTAGAAATTCCGTAGAATTCTAAGCCTCTGCGAAAACACCCCCACCGAATTCGTCAAACGATATCGGCTGGTGGTCCTCTCGATTCCCGTAGAAATCGAGAAAAGGGGCAGGATCCCTCCTCAACGACCGGGGCTTACGTCAGGTAGGACCCGAAGGTCCCCCCGGTAGCGCAGCCCCTAACGTGGGATCTTACAGAGAAATCTCTGTAGGATCCCTCCCCTTTCCCTCGTAGCCGTAAGGAGAGAGGGAATGGGGGAGGAATGGATACTGGCTCGCCTTCCCAGCAGAACTAGCTTGTTTGAGAAAAAAAGGAGCAGCCATCGCCTTACGGCGATGGCCTCTCAGAGCCTGGGAAACGTATCGTACAGGAGAAAAAAAACGTTTTCCCGAGGAGGGTTACGAACTCATAACTGTAGGTAAGGATCTGCCGCCACGTGAACGTCGTCTGGGTGGGGGCTGATCGACACTGACAGGAGAGAGCCGATACCGTCCTCCGACTCATCCAGTCCTCGTCGAGGTCGAAACCTCTCAGGAGGACCGAAGGGGTATTCAAATACGGTGTCCGAAGACACGTAGAAACGCCTCTGTCGCAGTAGAGGAGGTGAAGTAGCTTGTTCAACCGGCCAGAACTGAGAGAGCCTTCTTGTCCGGAGACGAGAGACTACCTGGTTCAAACACAGTCGGCAAGCTCCGATCGCGGCAGACCCACCGTCGATTTGGGTTCCCTCTCGGGCCCCAAAACGACTCGAGCCGAGACGTGGCTCTGCTGGTGGGAGCGGCGCATCCTTCCCGAGGTCGTTGTGCTGACGAATCAGCGCCATAAACCAATCGGCAAAGTTCCTCTGGATCTCGGAAGTCACAGCATCTTGCAGAGTGGGACCGTTAAGCCCTTCAAACAAGAGCATATTCCGAGAACCTTCCTCCTAAGAATGGGGAACAGCGACAGCCCTCTCGTCTTCCCCATCCACTTGCGCATACGTCCTGGCCGGTCCAAGAACCGTGCCTGGCACGTTAGGGCGTCCGTGGTGGGATCGTGAGGGGGCGCACCCCCCCTCACGATCACTCCTCAATACCTCGCTTCCTTCCGGTGTAACCCGAGGAGGTTTGAAGGTACGGGAGAGGCAGACCTGACGCTCCCTCGTTGCTCGCTGGCAGAACCAGCAGGCTTGGAGGGCTGCAGGCGATCGTCACCCGTGGTGGCGATCGAGCTGCAGGCCTGGTCGAACCGTCTCGCTGTGGAGAACGGCTGGACTGAGCACAGCGGCCCCGATCTCGAGTGTCAGAAGAGCTGGTGCTGGTTGCCATACCCATCACTCTCTTGGAGCGACGGTCAGGCGACCCTGCAAGGCTCCACTGTTACAGTGAGGACCGGTTGCTTGTCCTCACGGCACATCACGTCGCTGGTTCCAGCGTGGCCACCGGTGGCTGGCACCGGCGAACGGGAGGACCTCTTCCCAGCCTCAGCCCGTGGTCGTCGTGGACCGTCACGTCCCCGGGTAGCCAGCTGTTCACCGCGAGAAGTGAGAGCTGGTCTGGTGAGAGTCGCGTGAGCGGCTGTCACCAGTCTTCCGCCCCGTGCCGTGACCTGACGCTGAGACCGGACTCTGAGGTCTGGTTCCTGGCTGCACATGGTCGCTGGTAGTTTTCGACCGTACACTCGTACCTCCCGCCGAACGAGAGGCCGAGACGGACCCTGATGCAGTGGCAGAACCACTGACACCAGGCGAGGAAGTACCGGTGTTAGCCGGTACCCCACCCTCTGGTCCCCGTAGTCTTCTTCCTTGCGGAAGAAGAGACGGGCCCCGCCCTCCCGAAGGAGCAGGAGGACCAGCGGAAGGAACCCTCCCGTCCCACCTAGGTGAGACGGGTCCCGAGAAGCTCCCCACCGATGGGAGACTTCTTAGGTAGGGAGGAGGCAACCTTCTTCTTCCTCGGCTGTGAAGCCTTAGAAGTCGAAGGGGAAGAGGCGGCCAAGCCGACGACGATGAAGAAGATGAAGACGACGACGACGACACCTTCCTTCCTCCTCTTCTTCGTCAGCTTCCTCAGGACAGACGTAAGATCTGCTATCCAGGGTGCCGGAGCCGGGCTGCTGTAGCCGAAGCTACAGGGGCCCGGACGCACCTGTACAGACAGACCAAAGTCTGGGGTAGTACCACCACGAACAGGGACGACATCAGCAGGTATGGGCATCTCAGGAACAGCAGGCACAGCCAGCACAGCATCGGTAGGACCGCCAGCGCAGCAACGGCAGGGACAGCCAGCGCAGCAACGGCAGGGACAGCTAGCGCAGCAACTGCATGGACAGTCAGCCCAGAATCGGCAGGTACGGCAGGCAGCACCGGGAAAACACAGGAAGTGGAGCAGCAGCCAGCAACATCCTGGTACCGGCGGCAGGTCCAGGGCGAGCTCTAAGGGCAGCGGAAGTGTGGTCGCTGCAAGAACGCGGCAACCACGAGCGGCGGCGGCATTGCCCCCCTCTCGGTACGGCGAACGGCACTTCACAGCGGCTGTAGGCAAGACTGTTACCACGTGAGGTGATTACACCAGGTGAGGAGGGACGTCGTCACCTGGAGCGTGGTCACCACTCCATGGGTGACCGCAGTAGGCCCATACATAAGAACCGCAGCCCCCTGACACTAGCACGCCCTGCAAATGGAAGACGCCCATACCTCACCAAGGTCCACCCTCGTGGCAGTAGTAGCAACCTGCGGCAAATAACAGTAGAGAGTAGCGATTAGTGGGGGGGAAGTCCCCCTTCGCCGCGGGGGGGTGGTGAGGCCCCTCTCCGAACGAGTTGGAAGACCCCGAATACAATTGTACATCGGGCACCGAGCGCCCTCCCACCCGCGCTCGACCGGATCGGGCGAGGAGAAGAACGCCGATAACCTCCCCCCCCCAAGGGGAAGGGAACCATCTGTGGGAGCTGAGCGGGGGGGTTCTCGTTCCCCACCCCCGCACAGCACCCACTGTAACCCAACAATAATATAAGAGCCCGAGAGCAATCGTGCCATCGGCCCGAATGCAAGGCATAAAGGATCAATTCCCTGATGAGCGGAACTTGAACCAAATAAATATTGATGCAATCAATAATAAAAAGAATAAAATGAAAAAAGAATCTTGCATTACGATTCACTTCACAATGAATAAGGCTCGGATCGAGCGCATTTGCGCCCTCGGTACTGAGCGCAAGGGTAAAAGGATCCATTCCTTACCTTTATGGATCAAGGTTTATGGAAACCTTGATCCATAATGAATTGATGCAATCAATATATATATATGAAATGAAAAGAATACTGCGCTTGCGATTTCACTTCATACAAATAAAAGGGTGGGGAAGGATCAATTCCGGTAAATAGCGGAAAACATTGATCCCAGTAAACAATGCAATCTCAATAAAATATGAAAATGAAAAAGAACTGCACTTGCGGATTTCACTTCATTCAAATAAAAAGGGGAAAAGATCAATTTCCGGGTAGCTCGGAAACTGATCCAAAATGAGTATTGCTACAATCAAAATAAATATTATGATGAAAAAAGAATACTGTACTTGCGATTCCACTTCCATACAGAATAAGTTTCCGTGCCGAGCGCATTCGCTCGGCAACGAGCATACAGGTCAAAAAAAATATAAATGAAAAGAGCACTTACTTACGATTTTCATCTACACATTTCCAACCAAAATATACGCTCGGAGCGAGCGCTCTCCCGCCCTCGGCACCGAGCATACACAATACGAGGATCATTTCTGGGAAAATGAATTCCCGCACTTACGCCCTTCAGTCCCGGCACTCGGGTAATCGGAGGGCGTGGTGAAACCAAGATCCTTTAATTCACAATTGAATTCAATGGAAATAATATAAATGATTGTACTTACAATTCAGTTTCACTAGATAAATAGAAAAAGAACAAAAACACAACCATGCGAAAGCAACGACGATAAAGCGGGCAGAGAGCGATGATACACGTCCACACGCCAGCAGCCGAAAGCAAAAGTGATTTGTTTACCTACCAGTCGCAGCGCGCGACCTTGTCGGACAAGCAGTTAACTACCGAACCCCTTGTTCGAAAGCTTACGACCTATCCAGCTGCCGACTAGTACCTTCCTATTGTAAAAGGACCGGAAGGTTTGTTATGCCGTGTCGGAACAAATAAATTTTTGATACTAGTGTCAGTGCCTTATAGTAGGTAGATATCTTTGAAATAATGATAAATTCTTAGAAACTGTGAGAATTATACAGAAATATGATAAACTGCATAGAAAAAGGGCAACTGCTATAGTCTAGCTCGCTGCAGAATAGTTATATAAATCTACCAAAACCTGTCATGGAATACACAATCAACACAAGAATTGCACAGTAGTCTTCACATTTCAGTGTATGAGAAGAGAAGAGAAAATGTTAAAAATATGACAATTTGTCGAAAATTGCATTTTTCCTAACTATACAAACCTGAGGTCCTTTAACAATAGGAAGGTAACTAGCGGCAGCTGGGACGGTCGTAAGCTTCGAACAAGGGGAGAACGGTAGTTACCTGCTTGTCCTAATCGTTGCGCGCGCCGCGCGCCCGGGCGGTGAAGAATCACTTTTGTTTTACTTTAGGCCCATGCAAAAAGTTGCAGAGTGAGGGGTGGTATGAGGTGGGACTATATGTAAAGGACCTCAGGTTTGTATAGTTAGGAAAAATGCAATTTTCGACAAATTGTCATTTGTTCCGATACGTAATACAAACCCTCGGTCCTTGTAAACAATAGGAAGACTCACTTCTTGGTGGGTGGAATCTGAGTCTTTTTGGTGAACAGACTGGTGTTCGTCCAACCTTGGAATGCCTCCCTGGTCGTAAGAGCAAGGGAGGGATCCAAACCTCTGTCCGATTGATCGGGGTGTGCACCAGCAGGTCAAGTGGTAGACCTACATGAGCCAAGTACTAAGAGAGAGGCAAGCGTATTCTCTTCGTACCAGCATTGCAAGAACTTGTTCCTGTACAGGAGCCAACATAAAGTTATGGGTTTGTCTCAAGTAGGCATCCACTCCTTCCCCTTGTTGGAGGGAGTGGAGGATATTTGCTTCTATCCCTAACTAAAGGGATAGATTGGGGCTCGGTTGAGTAGCTTACCGTGCATCGGATTCCTTTCCCAGCATGGTGACGACCGGGGTGACCCTCTGCCCCCAACAGGTAGAGCATAGAGAAAGATGGAAAGAAGAAGGAAGCCCAGTCGCACCTCTCATTCAACCCAATTCATTCCTACCAGTCACAAGGTCCATGGAATCGCTGCTGTTCTGGCCTGCTCGGGTGCTGGGTAAGCTTACACAACGTGTTGAGCAGCCACCACAGGTCCCAAGGAAAAAGTATCCAAGGACTTGTGGGCAATATCCCGAAGGTAGAAGGACTGAAGGTAGTCTGGTTGGCCCAGACACCTGCCTAGGACCTGCGCCACGGAGAAGAGTTCTTGCGGAACGCCAAAGAGGGTCCAATACCTCTGACTTCGTGGGCTCTCGGTCGGAGCGTACGGATGTCGTCACTACCATCAGCCTCGTACGCTCTCCTGATCACCTCACGCAGCCAGAAAGAAAGCGTGTTCTTGGATACTTCTTTCTTGGTAACCCCAGTGCTAACGAAGAGGCGTCGACACTCAGGCCTGAGGTGTCGAGTTTTCTTCAGATAGCGCCGTAGCGCCCTCACAGGACAAAGCAGCATCTCATCCGTATCGTTGTCGGTGAATCCATTAGGGAGGGGATTGTGAAAGACTCCGAACCTGTCGTCAGGGATCGACGGAGAATTCTGAGTCTTAGCTACGAAATTCGGGACGAAATCGAGCGTCACAGATCCCCAGCCCCTGGAATGTTTAACATTGAAGGACAGACCATGAAGTTCCCCTACTCTCTTCGCCGATGCCAGGGCCAGCAAGAAGAGGGTCTTGAGGTCAGATCCCTGTCTGACGACTCTCGGAGTGGCTCGAATGGTCTTCGAGTCAAACTCCTAAGGACGAGAGTCACATCCCACTCAGGGGGCCTGAGCTCCCTGGGTGGGCAAGACCTTTCGAAGCTCCTCATTAGCAAGGAGATCTCGAACGAGTTCGAGATGTCCAGTCCCCTCAGTTTAGGACGAGTGCCAGTGCAGCTCTATATCCTTTAACTGTGGGTACTGAGAGGAGCTTCTCTCGGCGAAGAAACACGAGGAAATCCGCTACCTGCTGAAGAGTGGCTCTGAGAGGAGATAGACCCCGTCTACGACACCAACCACAGAAGACGGCCCACTTCCCCTGGTACACAGCTGCAGAGGACCTGTCTGACGTGTCCAGCCATCTCTGTTGCTGCGCTGGCGAGAAAAGCCTCTCGTTCGCAAGAGATGGTGGATAACAGCCAGCCGTGAAGTTGTAGGGACTGGACTGCTCGGTGGTAACCGCTCTACGTGTGGCTGGGCTAGAAGGTTGTGCCAGTGGGGCATCTCTCTCGGTTCTTCTGCAAGAAGAGCCAGCAGGTCCGGATACCAAACGGCTTGAGGTCGTTTGGGAGCCACCAGGATCATCCATGAGATTGGGAGTGACCAGCGCTCGGCTGATCACTTTCCGAATCAGACAAAAGGGAGGAAAGGCGTAGACGAAGAGGTTGTCCCAGGGGTGTTGAAGAGCGTCCTCTGCAGCTGCCCATGGGTCCGGCACGGCTGAGCAAAAAACTTGAAGTTTTTTGTTGTGCCGGGTGGCCGAAAACAGGTCTATGGGAACCGGGACGCCCCCACCACAGGTTGAAGAGCCTTTCCTCGCCAACTTCTGGGTTTGTAGGGAACACTCCGGGTCCCTAGTACCTGATTCCCGACGGCTGAGCTTGTCCGCTACTACTACATTCCTCTTGCCTGGAATGTAGCGTGCTGACAGCTCTATCGAGTGAGCCGTGGGCCCCACTCGTGCACCTGCACAGTCAAACTGGTGTAGCGGGAGAGACACTAGGCCCCCCTGCTTGTTGACGTATGCCACTACTGTGGTGTTGTCGCACATCAACACCACCGAGTGTCCCATCAAGCGGTCTTGGAACTGGTTGAGCGTAAAACGCCGCCTTGAGTTCCAGGACATTGATGTGAAGGTGCTTGTCGTGATGGGTCCCACACACCTGCAGCCAGCAACTCCTCCAGGTGTGCGCCCCATCCCTCGGTCGATGCGTCTGAGAACAGCAGCATCTCCGGGGGGGGTTGGGGGGGAGTGCGTAGGGGCACTCCTCTTAAGAGGTTCCTGTCGTCGAGCCACCAGGCTAGGTCCTGCCTCACCTTCTCCGTGATGGACACGGGGAAGTAAGGTGGATCCTTTACCTGTGACCAACTCTCCCTTAGTCTCCACTGGAGAGACCGCAGGTGAAGACGTCCGTGAGGAACTAACTTCTCGAGTGACGACAGGTGGCCGATCACTACTTGCCATTGCTGAGCTGCCTGTTCCTGCCGAGACAGGAACCGGCCGGCTGCCTCCCTGAATTTGCTGATCCTCAAGTCTGCGGGGCGGACTTGAGCTGCTACCTTGTATCGATCAGCATACCCAGGTACTTCATCTTCTGCTTGGGTTCGAGATCGGACTTCTCGTAGTTATCACGATCCCCAGATCGCGACAAAACTTTAGAAGTCGATCCCTGTCCTGCAGCAACTGCGAGCGGGAGCTCGCCAGGAACCAGCCCAATCGTCGATATACCTCAGAAGACGTATCCCGTGCGAATGGGCCCAAGCAGACACCAGCGTGAACACTCCTCGTGAACACCTGTGGGGCGGTGAGAGACCGAAGCAAAGTGCCCTGAATGGTACACCGTCCCGTCGAAGATGAAGCGGAGGTACTTTCTGGAGGACTGATGGATGGGTATTTGAAAATACGCATCCTTCAGGTCCACCGAAAGCATGAAGTCGTTCTCCCTGATGGAGTCCAGCACGGAACGTGCCGTCTCCATCTTGAACCGAGTCTGGCGAACAAATCGGTTTCAGGGGAGAGAGACCTATCACCGGGGCGCCAGCCCCCCGATGCCTTTTCCACTAAGAAAAAGGCGGCTGTAAAAGACCCGGTGACCGATCTAACTACGACTTCTACAGCTCGTTTGGTCAGCATGGTCTTTGATCTCCTGCCGAAGAGCGTCGTCCTTTGAGGATCCCAGCACATAAGTCTGAAGATGGACCGGGTTGGAGGTGAGGGGTGGTCGAGATTCGAAGGGTAGTAGATATCCCTCCCGAAGGACGTCTACTATCCAGGTCTCGGCACCGTAGCGCTGCCAAGTTGCCCAATGGCTCGCTAGGCACCCCCCCACTTCCGGCAGCTGGTGAGGGGGAACGCCGTCCCTATCGTTTCCCACCTCGCTTCGACTTCTTCCCAGCACCTCCTCGGGGTTGGGAAAGGAGGGTGGCTGGAGGTAGGCTGGTTACGGCCTCCTTTACCAGAAGTTGAAGCAGGAAGAGTCTTTTCCTCGGGCTTCGATGGAGCAGCCGTCTTTTTAGCAGCCGAGGAAGCGCTAGCTAAACTCTTAGGCTTAGCCGCAGTTGTACGAGGTTGCCCAGAAACCTTCGTAACTGCCTGGTGAACCAGACGGTCACTGTCATCAGTGCGCCGTCTTTCCACCGCAGCGTCCACCATCTCTCCGGGAAAGAGAGCGGAGGAACTCTTCATTGGTCCGTTACGGAGTCCATTTACCGCCTCACCGCCGGCCCCCTTGGCTACTCGTGTAAGGACAGCGTCCTACGACGGAGAACCAAGTTGGCCCACAGGTTTGCCGTCTGATGGGCGAGGTAGGAGATGGCCCTACCTCCAGACTGGCACAGTCTCCTGAAGTCGGGGTCTTCTTCGAGGCAGCACCCCCCGGAGTCGGCCGCGACCTTGGATACTGTGAGGGACCACAGATCCAACCAAGAGACTGCCTGGAAAGGCCGCCATAGCGGTAGCTTCCAGGCCCAGTGCCTCCTGCTGCGAGAACCACAAGTTCTCCGACAGGAGCTGCTGCAGGGACACACCTGGAGTTAGCCTAGCTAGCTCCGGGTTAACCTGTTTGGGCGGTATTGGATCCACTGATGGCACGTAGAACTTCCGCTGTCGCTGCAGAGGAGGAGGAAGTAGCTTGGAAGACCGTCCTGACTTAAGTGAGTCCTCTCGTCCTGAGACGAAATTCTCCACCTGGTCAAGGACTGAGTCTGCAAGCTCTGATCGCGGCAGTCCCACCGTCATTTTGGGTTCCCTCTTCGGGCCCCAAAATGACTCGAGCCGGGACGTGGGCTCAGATGGTGGTAGCGGCGATCCTTCCCCCAGGTCGTTGTGCTGACGAATCAGCGCAATAACCTGGGCAAAGTTCCTCTGGATCTCGGGAGTCACAGCGTCCTGAGGAGTAGGACCGTCCAGTCCCTCCAACAGGAGCAGCTCTCGAGACAGCAACAGACCCCTGACGGTCGCCTCCAGCCACTTGCGCGTACGACCTGGCTGGTCCTAAGACCATGCCTGGTGCGTGCGGCATCGTGACGGGATCGTGAGCGGCGCACCTCTCACGATCACTCCTAGATACCTCGCTCTTCCCGGTGTAGCCCGAGGAAGTTGAAGGTATAGGAGAGACAGACCTGACGCTCCCCCCCCCGCTCGCTGGCAGGACCAGCGTGCGTGGGGGGCTGCAGCCGATCACCAACCCGCGGTGGGGATCTATCTGCAGGCCTGGCCGTGCCGCTCACCAGTGGCGAGCGGCTCGACTGAGTACGTCGACCCCGATCCCGTGCGTCAGACGAGCTGCTGCTGGCCACCGTCTCCGTCCGGTCCCTGTGGGAGCGACGGTCAGGTGATCTGCAGAGTTCGCTTTCGCGGTGAGACCGGTGAGCGTCCGTCTACGGCACGTTCAAAAAACCGCTGGTACCAGCCGAAGTTCTGGTGCCGTTTGGGTCGAGGGGACCTCTTCCCAGCCTCAACCCGTGGCCGGTCAGAGACCGTCACGTCAGCCCGAGTAACCGGCTGGTCGCTACGAGAGCGGCCGCTGGCCTGGCGAGAGTCACTTGACGCGCTTCTCGACAGTCTTCTGCTCCGTGCCTCTGTCATGACGGTGAGCGAGCTCAGGCGTCTTGACTTTAGCTGCACGGTCGCCCGAAGGAGACGTACACTCGGACCTTCTCGCGAACGAGGAAGTCGAGCCGGTACCTGGCTTAGCAGCATGCTACCAAGACCAGGCGCGGATGTACCAGCAGTAGCCAGCACATCCTTGGTCCCCGTCTTCTTCTTCTCAGAAGAAGAGACGGACCCTGTTCCCGAGGGAACAGGAGGACCAGCAGAAGCACCCCCGTCACGCCAGAGCGAGACGGGCCCTTCGAAGGTCCCGCAGGAGCCTTCTTAGGGGGGGAGGAGGCAGCCTTCCTTCTTCTTTCGGCTTGGAAAGCCTTAGAAGTCGAAGGGGAGAGGCGGCAACAGACGACGAAGAAGACGATGAAGACGACGACGACTTCCTCTTCTTCTTCTTCTTCTTCGTCAGCTCTCTCAGGACGGACGTCAGGTCTTCCATCCACGGAAAAGTCGGGCCAATTGCCGAAGCAACACGCCCCGACTGATCCTGTCCGGAAGGACCTGAGACCGGTGCAGCACCTCCATGACGAGACGCGACGTGGGCAGGGGCAGGCACGGCAGGAGCGGCAGGGACATCAACAGCAGGACCAGCACCATCAGGACCAGCACCAGCAGGACCAGCAGCAGCAGGACCAGCACCAGCAGGAACCAGCACCAGCACCAGCAGGACCAGCTCCAGCAGCAACATCGGCATGAGCGTCCCGCACTGCGCGCGTTCGTAGGAGCGGCGCAAGCGGCTGGGCCAGCAACATTAGCTGCAGGTACGGCAGGTACGGCAGCATAGTCCGGCGTCACAGGCATCTCCGATACAGCCAAACTCATCATTGGGACGGGCGGCCGATCCAGGGGCGAACTTTTGGGACAGCGAAAGTCGGAGTCGGCAGCACATAAAATCCAGGTGGCGGCGGCACGCCCCTCTTAGGTACGGCAGCAATCGGCTTCTGGATTGATGCCGTGGGTGTCACCGACGCAATGTGTTGCGTATACACTACATGAGGAGGGGCGGCGTACGCTGGTGTGGACATTGTGTTTGTCGTTGTTGTGACTACACCATGAGTTACAACTGCCGACCCCCGCCAGACGTTGAATCAAGCCCTGGATACTAGGGGCGCCCTGCAGTCCCAACGACGCCCAACAACACCTGTCCCAAGGTCGTCACTCACAGAAGGCACACCTGAGGGAGGAACAGTCGGGTCAGTTAGAGGGCACCCTCGCGCCCGGGGGAGGACGAACCCCACCCAGAGCGGACGGAAGACCCCGAGTTACAATTGAACATCCGGGTATCGGGTGCGCCCATCCTCCACACGCGACGGATCGAGTGAGGAGAAGGACTCCG
This sequence comes from Macrobrachium nipponense, assembly GCF_015104395.2. NCBI lineage: Eukaryota > Metazoa > Arthropoda > Malacostraca > Decapoda > Palaemonidae > Macrobrachium > Macrobrachium nipponense. Next base: position 96,758,859 of record NC_061108.1, read on the forward strand.
AAACCCCCCCCGCAGGGGAAGGCGCAAATCGTGGGGGCTGAGCTGGAGGCAGGAAGGATGACGAGGTATCTGTCACCAAAGGAGTCGCTGGAGAGCTTTCCGACGACTCCTTGGTCGGTCTACGCCTCTTCCTACCCTCGTACAGCACCCACTGCGCCTCGACCAATTCACACACACATTACAAGGTTCGGCTCGGGAGCATTCTCGCCCCCACACCGATAACACAATTCATGTGGATCAATGTCTGGATAAGAGCGAAATCCGCCGCATTTACGCCCCTCCAGCCCGGGACACACTCTACGGGCAGCTGGTGGGCGCGGCGAAAGCTCTTCTTGATCCATAATTAAATTCACTTTCAATGAAAAATGAAAAAAGAGTACTTACAATTTCAATCAAGGAACACCAACAAACAGTCAGAAAAAGAAAAGAAATTGTAAACATCCAAATCACACGACGAAAATAGCGGGCAGAGCGATGACGAACACGTCCTGTCACACCACGGCCGAAAGCAAAAGTGATTCTTCACCGCCCGGGCGCGCGGCGCGCGCACGATCGGACAAGCAGTTAACTACCGTTCTCCCCTTGTTCGAAGCTTACGACCGTCCCAGCTGCCGCTAGTTACCTTCCTATTGTTAAAGGACCGAGGGTTTGTATTACGTATCGGAACAAACAGCATGTTTGCAAGGTGAAAGGGAGGAGAAATTTCAGCATATATCTGCAATAAATAGCTGTATTTCTACAGAAGCAATCCGCAGTGGCCTAGACTATGGCAATTGACGTTTTCCTATGTTATTTTACTAACTGAACAAGAATTTAAAGTAATATTTATTCGGACGACTGTAATTAACCCCCAGGGGCCAGTACTAAACACAGCAAAATACCTGGTGGATGTCGTATCCGCGGTTACGTTCCTTGCAGTCCGTGCGGAACTATTCTTTAGAATTACCCTGCAAGAAACGTAACCATGGATACGACATCCACCAGGGATTGGGGCGTCCAATGTATTTCACCGTGTTTAGTACTGGCCCCCAGGGGTTAATTACAGTCGTCAGAATTAATATTACTTAAAATTCTTGTTCAGTAGGTAAAACTGCATAGAAAAACTGCAACTGCCATAGTCTGGGCCGCCGCAGATAGGTACCCTATATCTACTTAAATAGCAACACACAACATAGGCTATGTTACAAAGATTAATAGCTTTACCTACCTATACTCTGTTTTTTTTCATCTGTCCATCCGCCCGTGGTATTTTTGTATGGTTACACTGCGTCCCGGGCTTTAGATGGTTACGCTAATTTTAAGTTTTAGGGAAATAAAAGGATATCTGGGTGTACATTTGTAACTGAAAAGTGTTTTAATAATTTACTGTATGTGAATTAGCTACACCGTTAATATTCAAAATAGGATATTATTAGTATAATCATTGAATGTAAGCTGAATGTAACTATCGAAAGCCCGGGACGCAGTGTTACCATACAAAAACACCACAGGCGGATGGACAGATGAAAAAAAACAGAGTATAGTACTACTAGTTACTGCACAAAATCCTGGAAATAGGTAGGCTACTAGCTATTTTATTGCACAGGCTTACTAGTCTGGGTCATCATAGCTAGTTTGCTCGTTTATTAAACTCATAAATGAGAGAATTATGCCCATGGTTTTAAGCTGCAATGCATCACAGGCCTATGGTCTACATCATGTTATGAGCAGGCAAGGCCTATTGCACAGCCTACCATAGCTTAGTGTTTGAATGGCTTTCAACAATAAAATTGTTTAGGCTACTCCCACAACCATCGAGGCTACCTAATACCGCACTTTTCATAATAATGCAAAAAGGAATTGGCCTTGAACTTTTGTAAATGAATAAAAATTGAATCAGTTTTGGCCTATGAGGACCTGACCAACCTAAAGCCTTGATCGAGGCATCAGGCAAAATGACTGGGGAGAAACAGATTTCTAAAGGATTGAACATACTGAGCACCACCAGCTGTTTTTGCCAAGTCGTACATATAGAATTTGCCGTCTTCGTAGTACTAAGACAGTATGTGAAAATATGTTAAAAATAAAAATCGGGAAAAAAGGAATTAGTATTTCGAGTCGTTCCCATCAAGGAGTGAAAGGAACTGAACTACCCACATATCACTGATCACTTGCTTTTTCAGAGAAACTGTTCATTGCTCGTCACTAATTCTTATATAAGTATACATCAGAGTGTCTACTGGTTTTAAAACACACCAACGACACCGAATTTACCAATAATCCGACATCTAGAAGCCGATATATAAAGAGCGTAAATTTTGTAGCACCATCACTTCTTGTCCAAAACAACCTCAACAACAACAGAGGATGTTCGATAATTAAGATAAATTTTTCTTCCGAAGGATTAGAGGTAAATACAGTTTCTGAAGTTATTCTCAATTTTTTTACATCTAAATTACTATAACCAATTTCATTATTTTTGAGATAACCCTTAACGTATGTGTGTCAATATTTTCGAAGTCAAAGTCAGTAGCGAATCATAGCATTCGAGTACAGTATTTTCGTTTTCTATTAATCTATCAAATTATATTTGCTTTGCAATATCGTGGAACCCTGTCATATATCTGACATTTAGAATATATCAAAATTTTACAAATAATCAAGAAAATTATCAAAATACGCGTAAATGTTCATAGATATGTAAAAATTAATTTTTCATAAATACCCATATCGTCTTTAGAAAAGAAAACGACAATGGAAATTAGGGGAGGCTTCAATAATAGCTCGAACAGTTTCTAACTATATTATATATATATATATATATATATATAGATATATATATATATATTATCTATATATATATATATATATATATAATATATATATATATATATATATATATATATATATTTATATATATATATATATGTATATGAGTGTGTGTGTGTGTGTGTGTGTGTATTTATATATATATATATATATATATATATATATATATATATATATATATGTATATATATATATATATATATATATATATATCTATATATATAATATATATATATATATATATATATATAAATATATTATATTTAGGAGGCCCATAAAAACACCAAGTATATAGAGAAAATTCTATATTTCAGAGAATGCTCTCCCTCTTCAGGTAGATGAAGATGGAGACAGTCTTTGAAATATAGTATTTTTCTCTCTATATTTTGGTGTTTTTATGGGCTCCTTATATATATATATATATATATATATATATATATATATATATATATATATATATATATATATATATGCTTAAAAAATCACAGTTGATGCACGTGACTTCATAAATAAGCGAATACCACGGGAAATGATGATAGTCAGGAATCCAAGCGCTTTCGTCTTTATTCAGACATCGTCAAGGAGCTACTAAAGTACAATTGATGAGGAAGGCCTCAGGTACAAACAAGATCAGGAATACCAGATGGTTAATTATCAAAAGGGTAAAAATTAAAAGGGATAATCCAGGATTATCGGATATCACACGGTCACAAACTTAAACAGATTCTGACCCTAACCGAAATTACAAAGTATCTTTACAGTCCAAAACATGTAAAAACTGAATATAATAATTTTGTTGCTTATATTTATCTACAACTTTTTTCATTATGAAAGCATCAAGTTTAAATAAACCAAGACTTAAATTTAGAACATTTCTATTATTTGACTTGATAAAACAAGATTCAATGATATTCCTTTTAACTGTGTCATTACATGGAACTAAGGCTCTTGCTTGACTCCAGTTAATAGGATGGTCTAAATCTCTCATATGTACAAATAATAATGCATTCGATATTTGCCCAGTTCTCACAGAATATTGATGTTGCTTAAGACGCTGTGAAAGAGATTCCCCGTCTGTCAGTAATAGATTTTATCACACTTTTTTGCAATGGAATTTTCATATATGCAGCCTGGAAGATCTTTAGGAGAATTTTTGATTACTAAACTCTTGACATTAATATTACTAAGAACAACATTTATGTTAAAAAGCTTTAAAATTCTAGGAATATCTAAAAACCTTTCATCATAAGGTAATTTTAGAATGTTATGCTTACTAAATTCAAGTTTGTCATTAGTTGAATAAAATGTTTTTCTAGCTCTTTTCCATGCCACATCTACAAAAGTCTTGGTATTTAAGTTTCAATGCAATATCATAAATAGTTTTAATTTCAGCGTCAATAAACTGCGGGCTACAGACACGTAAAGCCCTTAGGAACATCCCAGAAAAAACAGAGAATTTAACATTTTGATGGTGATTGGAGTAGTAATGAACAAAAGAGGCAATATTAGTTGATTTTCGAAAGACTGAAAAGGTGAAATTTCTATCATTTCTATGGACAGTTACATCAAGAAAATTCAAATTACAATTTCTTTCTTCCTCTACAGTAAATTTTATAGAAGGGACTAAATTATTGAGATTATTAAGGAATTCCTGGAGGTTTTCGTGAACTGGCCAAATACAGAAGATATCATCCACGTTCTAAACCAAATAACTTTTTGGGGCAAAAATTCTTGGTAAGAGTTTTGTCTCAAAAAATTCCATGTAAATATTGCTAAGGACAGGAGATAAGGGATTACCCATGGCCATGCCAAACTTTTGTAGTACAAAAATTCCCCATTGAAACAAAATTTACTATCTTTGATACATAACCTTATGAGACTAATGAGATTTTCTACACTTAAGGGAATGTCATGACGCTCTAATTCCTCTTCCAAATATTCAAGTAAGTCATCTACAGGCACTTTTGTAAATAAAGAGACAACATCAAAACTAACCATATTAAAATCATAATTTAAATTTAAACTATTCAATTTGTTTATAAAATCAACATTGTTTTTAACATTCGTGTTAGAAATATTTCCTACCAAAGGAGTAAGAATTTTTACAAGCCATTTAGATAAATTATACGAAACTGAGCCCACTGAACTAATGATTGGTCTGATAGGGTTATTGATTTTATGTGTCTTGACTAAACCATACATGTAAGGTAGGGAGGCGCATTGCGGTGTAAACTGTTTAATTAAATGGTCCAAGCCCTTCAAAATGGATTTAATTTGTTTATTAAAATGGGAGTTAACTGTCTGTGTAGGGTCAGACCTCAGTTTCGTATAAGTATCAGTGTCATTTAGCAATGTCATTATTTTACTTATATAGTCACTTTTATTCATAATTACCACCGCATTAGATTTATCTGCTTTTGTCACCTTCACTGTTTCGTCTTCTTTAATTTTCTTAAAAGCCTGGAGAAATCTCACGGGTACATTAGGGGGAGAAGGTTTACTCATAGCACCATACACAATACCTTTACAAATATTGATATCATCAGGGCATAGGTTTTGATTCAATTTTTCTAAATAACAAAAGGATTTTGAGATGTCGACACAGTCCAGGTTACCATTAAATACACCAAAGCTTAACCCATATCCCAAAGCCGCTGTCGTAGCACTATCCACTGGTTTGTCAGATAAATTAATCATGAAGTCCACGTTGGCATGCTTAGTCCAGTCGCTTCCAGCAATAAGATTTTTCAGCTTGACTTGGAGCTTCCTTTCAAGACGGTTGCAGCACTTTCTCAATTTTCCGTAGCAATAATCCAGCATCCGATTCTTCCAATCGACAGGAACCGTCTGATTAAAGCTATACCGTCTGCTTCTAAGTGTACGGAACGCATCATCTACTTCCACTTTTGTGATGTCGATGTGTTTCTGAAGTATGATGCGTTGAAACTCGTCGAAAGGTCGCTCTGCTAGGCGAAGAATTCTCACTGGTAAAATCGACTTGGGCATCACTTGCTCGTTCATGCACTTCCGTAGAAAGTTGAGTCGGAGTTTCAGTTTATTGAGCGATGATAAGAGCATTACAGAAGGATGTCACGAATAGAACAAGGCTCGGAAAATTCAAAGAAAAGGCGTAGAAGTTGCGTGTGGTTTCCATTATGCTTAAAAAATCACAGTAGATGCACGTGACTTCATAAATAAGCGAATACCACGGGAAATGATGACATTGCTAAATGACACTGATACTTATACGACTGAGGTCTGACCCTACACAGACAGTTAACTCCCATTTTAATAAACAAATTAAATCCATTTTGAAGGGCTTGGACCATTTAATTAAACAGTTTACACCGCAATGCGCCTCCCTACCTTACATGTATGGTTTAGTCAAGACACATAAAATCAATAACCCTATCAGACCAATCATTAGTTCAGTGGGCTCAGTTTCGTATAATTTATCTAAATGGCTTGTAAAAATTCTTACTCCTTTGGTAGGAAATATTTCTAACACGAATGTTAAAAACAATGTTGATTTTATAAACAAATTGAATAGTTTAAATTTAAATTATGATTTTAATATGGTTAGTTTTGATGTTGTCTCTTTATTTACAAAAGTGCCTGTAGATGACTTACTTGAATATTTGGAAGAGGAATTAGAGCGTCATGACATTCCCTTAAGTGTAGAAAATCTCATTAGTCTCATAAGGTTATGTATCAAAGATAGTAAATTTTGTTTCAATGGGGAATTTTTTGTACAAAAGTTTGGCATGGCCATGGGTAATCCTTTATCTCCTGTCCTCCTTAGCAATATTTACATGGAATTTTTTGAGACAAAACTCTACCAAGAATTTTGCCCCAAAAAGTTATTTGGTTTAGATACGTGGATGATATCTTCTGTATTTGGCCAGTTCACGAAAACCTCCAGGAATTCCTTAATAATCTCAATAATTTAGTCCCTTCTATAAAATTTACTGTAGAGGAAGAAAGAAATTGTAATTTGAATTTTCTTGATGTAACTGTCCATAGAAATGATAGAATTTCACCTTTTTAGTCTTTCGAAAATCAACTAATATTGCCTTTTTTGTTCATTACTACTCCAATCACCATCAAAATGTTAAATTCTCTGTTTTTTTCTGGGATGTTCCTAAGGGCTTACGTGTCTGTAGCCCGCAGTTTATTGACGCTGAAATTAAAACTATTTATGATATTGCATTGAAACTTAAATACCCAAGGACTTTTGCAGATGTGGCATGGAAAAGAGCTAGAAAAACATTTTATTCAACTAATGACAAACTTGAATTTAGTAAGCATAACATTCTAAAATTTACCTTATGATGAAAGGTTTTTAGATATTCCTAGAATTTTAAAGCTTTTTAACATAAATGTTGTTTTCAGTAATATTAATGTCAAGAGTTAATCAAAAATTCTCCTAAAGATCTTCCAGGCTGCATATATGAAATTCCTTGCAAAAAGTGTGATAAAATCTATTACGGACAGACCGGGAAATCTCTTTCACAGCGTCTTAAGCAACATCAATATTCTGTGAGAACTGGGCAAATATCGAATGCATTATTTGTACATATGAGAGATTTAGACCATCCTATTAACTGGAGTCAAGCAAGAGCCTTAGTTCCATGTAATGACACAGTTAAAAGGAATATCATTGAATCTTGTTTTATCAAGTCAAATAATAGAAATGTTCTAAATTTAAGTCTTGGTTTATTTAAACTTGATGCTTTCATAATGAAAAAAGTTGTAGATAAATATAAGCAACAAAATTAATATATTCAGTTTTTACATGTTTTGGACTGTAAAGATACTTTGTAATTTCGGTTAGGGTCAGAATCTGTTTAAGTTTGCGACCGTGTGATATCCGATAATCCTGGATTATCCCTTTTAATTTTTACCCTTTTGATAATTAACCATCTGGTATTCCTGATCTTGTTTGCACCTGAGGCCTTCCTCATCAATTGTACTTTAGTAGCTCCTTGACGATGTCTGAATAAAGACGAAAGCGCTTGGGTTCCTGACTATCATTTCCCGTGGTATTCGCTTATATATATATATATATATATATATATATATATCTATATATATATATATATAGATATATATATATATGTGTGTGTGTGTGTGTGTGTGTGTGTATGTGTGTGTGTGTATTTAATATATATATATATATATATATATATATATATATATATATATATAATATAATAAAAGGAGCCATAAAACACCTTCTAGTACTATATATCATATATATAATATATATATATATATATATATAATCTATATATATATAATATATTAAATACAGTAGATGCATGTGGTATTTGCTTATATATAGTATATATATATATATATATATATATATATATATATATATATATAATATATATTTACATATATATTTACACACACACACACACACACACACACATACACACACACACACACACACACATATATATATATATATATATACATATATATATATATATATATATATATATATATATATATATATATATATATATATATTTACATATATATTTTCACACACACACACACACAAACACACACACACACACACATATATATATATGATATATATATATATCTATATATATATATATATAAATGATTATATATATATTATATTATATATCTATATATATATAATTCTATATAATCTATATATATATATATATATCTATATATATAATATATAAATATATAGAGTACAGCACTAGCAAGGGCGGCTAGAGGTGGGCAGTCAAAGTTGAGTCCTTAAGTTTGTTAGCTATGGAAGATAGAAACTGTTTTAAAATTTGTCATTTGTACATATGCGGAACAAACCTGCAGCCTTAACAATATGGTTAGTTGAAGAAAGATCAATGCATCACGGGGTTTACGCGTGGTCGGTGACCACTCTCCAACTTTTCTATGCTTTAGATGCCACAGATTCCTTGCATATACAGTTTTTGATTGTTTTCAACTAGTTTCCAGTAGCCCCAGAAGATTTCTTCTACTGTTATGACCGACAATTTATTCGCATATGAACAAATTTAGCCTTTGTATCTTCTTTGTAATCATTACATAGTTGCACTTTTGGATTATCATCCCCTATGCTACTTCTGTCTGTTTTAATGGGTTTTTATTTCTTAAGCTTTGTGGAATGTAAAGAATTTGGGACAAAACCCAGTTGTGGGACATATGAGGTCATTCAGCGCCAAAACAGAAATTGGTAGTAGAAAGGTTTGATAGGGGTAACAGGGAGAAAACCTTTTGCAGTTCCACAATAAAACAAATGTTAAGAGAGGTTGAAAAGCAACATGGAAGAAAGAGAATATGAATGGAGGTACAGTAAGAGGAATGAAAGAGATTGTGGCTAGGGAGTTAAGGAGGAGTTATGGAGTTCCATTTGACAACGTCTGTGTGTGTGTGTGTGTGAGAGAGAGAGAGAGAGAGAGAGAGAGAGAGAGAGAGACCTTACCTTTCCTTACAGACCTTACAGTTCGTTCGGGTTGCCCCAGGTCCTTCAGTGTGAGGCACCTCTAATGTCTACCAGAGAGTTGCTAGTACATCTTCCGGTATATTTTGCATCTTCCAATCTTGGATGGTCTGGGATGCAGTTTAGATATTTGTCGAGCTTATTCTTAAACACATCTACGCTCACTCCTGATATATTCCTCAGATGAGCTGGCAACGCATTGAATAGACGCTGCATTATCGATGCTGGTGCGTAGTGGATTAATGTCCTGTGTGCTTTCCTTATTTTTCCTGGTATTGTTTTGGGCACTATTAATCTACCTCTGCTTGCTCTTTCTGATATTTTTAGTTCCATGATATTTTCTGTTATTCCTTCTATCTGTTTCCATGCCTGAAATATCATGTAGCGTTCTCTTCTCCTTTCTAGACTATATAATTTTAAGGATTGTAGTCTTTCCCAGTAGTCAAGGTCCTTAACTTCTTCTATTCTAGCTGTAAAGGACCTTTGTACACTCTCTATTTGTGCAATATCCTTTTGATAGTGTGGGTACCATATCATATTGCAATATTCAAGTGGACTACGAACATATGTTTTATAAAGCATAATCATGTGTTCAGCTTTTCTTGTTTTGAAGTGCCGTAACAACATTCCCATTTTGCTTTACATTTTGCCAAAAGAATTGCTATTTGATCATTGCATATCATGTTCCTATTCATCATCACACCAAGGTCTTTAACTGCTTCCTTATTTGTGATTGTCTCATTATTAGGTCCCCTATATGCATATAGCTTTCCTTCTCTGTCTCCATAATTTATTGATTCAAATTTATCAGAGTTAAATACCATCCTATTTTCCTCTGCCCAATCATATACTTTGTTAAGGTCTCTTTGTAGAGCGTTCCTATCTTCATTACAAGTAATTTCTCTACTTATTCTTGTGTCATCAGCGAAACTACTCACTACCGAATCCTTAACATTACTGTCTATGTCTTCAATCATAATAACAAACAGTATTGCAGCTAACCCCAACCCGTACCTTGTGGCACACCGGATATTACCTTGGTTTCATCCGATTTCTCATCGTTTGCAATAACTATCTGTTTTCTGCTGTGTGTAAAAATTCTTTTAACCATCTTCCTACTTTATCTACGATTAATTGTGTTTTCTAATTTTCTTTGCTAATATATTATGGTCTACTTTGTCAAAAGCTTTTGCAAAGTCTAGATAAACCTAATCTGTTTCATTTCCGCTTTTCATATTTTTGAATATGTTCTCACAGTGGACTAACAGTTGGGTTTGTGTACTTTTTCCGGGTACGAAACCGTGTTGTCCTATATTAAACAAATTATTTTTTATTAAATGTTTCATAATATTTTTCTTCATTACCCTTTCATACACTTTCATAATATGTGATGTTAGACTCCACAGGCCTTTATAATTACTTGCCTCTAGTCTTGATCCACTTTTGAAAGTAGGGGTGATATATGCTAATTTGTGCTCATCATAAATCTTGCCTGTATCTACACTTTGTTTTAATAATATTGCAAGTGGCTTTGCGATAGAATGAACTACTTTCTTTAACAAAATAGCAGGGACTCCATCAGGCCCTGCAGCAGCTCCATTTTTAATTTCATTAATTGCCTGCACAATATCAGCTTCATTAATTTCTATGTCAGCTAAATATTCACTATTTTCGTCCCTTACTTCTATATCATTATCTTCATTATCTATTCTAGGGGTGAATTCTCTCTTATATCGTTCTGCCAGTATGTTGCAAATTTCCTTTTTTTCATTCGTTAATCTCCCTTCAATTCTCAGAGGGCCTATTTCTATTCTTCTTTTATTCATCTTCTTCGCATATGAGTATAATAGTTTGGGGTTTTGCTTGATATTTAATAGGGTTTTTTCTTCCAATTCCTGTTTTTCATTTTCTTTTGATTGTATAATCTTTTGTTCTGCATTTTCTATCTTACTTTTTAGTTCTATAACTTTCCCTGCATTTTTTTCTTTTGCAAGACCTTTTTTCCACTTTCTGATTTTCTGGAACAAGATCCTTCTGTCTCTTGGTATGCATGACTGTGTTTACTTTTCTTCTTCGGTATATATTTATCCACTATTTTCTCTAATATTTTATATAATATCTCCGTATTTACCCTTATGTCATCGCTTACGAAAATGTTATCCCAATCTTTGTTTAATTCTTCATTTATTTTATTTCTGCCATTTTATATTTTTACTGTAGAAGTTGTATTTTCCATATCCTTCCCACTTTTTCATTTCTTGCTTATCTCTGTTTTCACTTGCTTTGGAATGAACTGTTAATTCTATGACATTATGGTCTGAAATACTCGCATTATAAACTATTATTTCTTTAACATAATTCATCTCGTTCACAAATACTAGGTCTAAAGTATTTTCCTTTCTTGTTGGCAGGTGATTTATTTGTTGAATGTTGTATTCTAGTAGCATATCTAATAGCTTTTCGAATTGCCTCTTATCTTCTGCACTACTATTACTCTCTTTTTTATATGTATAAGTACAACCACAATCTCCTATTCGTTCTTTCCATTCTACGAAAGGAAAGTTGAAGTCACCAGATAGGAGAATAGTCCAGTCCTTGTGATTTCTACATATATCAAATCCAATTTTTCAATTATTAAGTCAAACTCTTTAGTATTAGGAGGTCTATATATTACTATGTTCATTAATTTTTCAGATTCAAATTCTACCGCTATTAGTTCACATTCTGAGAGAGAGAGAGAGAGAGGGTGTAATTGCTGTATGGATAGTTAATGACTGAATTGGTTGTTAGTGGGTTCTGGGCTGTCTGCTGGTGCTGTTGATTGTTAGAGTTCTGTGTTTTTAGTGTTTTTGAGTCAGTCTTTGGTGAGAGCTGGTGAGAGTTAGTAGTGTCAGAAGCAGTTATTTGAAGGCATTGGAAATTGGTTGAGTTTTGTGTTGTTGTTGTTTAGTTGTTGTAAAGTTAGTGTTTTTTTTTTTTTTTTTTTGCTTAGAGTTGTTGTGCCTGTGCTGTTGTGTTGTTTGTGCAGTGGTCTTTTGTTGTGTTTTGTTGTTTTATGTGAGTTTTTGTGTTGTTGTTGGTATTTCTGTGACCTCAACCAGCGGATAGCACAGGATAGCCCCAGAGTAACTGGATTGATTGGTAAGTACATGTGTTTTGTGTTTGTTGTTTTTTGTCAATTGTCCTGCTGTATTTTGTTGTGTAAAGAAGAAAGTGTGACTGAGGGTGGGTTTGGCAGCTGGAGTGACTAGGTTAATGTGGGGAGGGTTTTGCCATTTTTTTTTTTTTTCTAGCTTGTGATCCCGCCACATTATTTTTTGGCGCCCGAACAGGGACTGTTGGTGCGGCAGCTGCAGGGCAATTGGAGTAGTGAGTTGTGTGATTGGTGGAGAAAGGGAGGATGGAAGGGTTGAAGGAGATAGAGAGGCTGAAGGAGGAGCTGAGGTTGGCGAGGGAAGGTTGGAAGTGGAGAATGAGAGGTTGAGGGTAGAGTGTGAGGAGCAGAAGAGGGAGTTAGAGGAAATGAGAGGAATGCTAAGGAGTGCGAAAGTGGAAATGAAAGAAGAGGTGAAAGGAGTGGAAGAGAGAATGGTTGAGAAAATGGATGAAAAATTGGGGGTAATGATGAATGCAGTGCAAGAAATGATGCAGGAAATGATGAAGGGATTCATGGGAGAGGGAGCTGTAGGAGGTAGGCCTACTGGGTCTTGTGACGGGCCAGGAGTGGTAAAGGAAGCGAAAGAGCGAGTGGATGAGAGTACGAGTGACGAAGGTGATTTGGTTGTGATAGGTAAGGGAAAGAAGGGGAAGACGCAGGATAAGGATAAATCTGAGGACAAGAATAAGAAAGTGGCTGAGGAAAAGAAGACGACTAAGGGAAAGAAGGTTAGTAAGGGTGATGGAAAGGATGAGACTAGGTCAGAATACATTGGGGAAAGGGCTGAGAGTGATTTGGATAGCTGTGAGTGGAAACAGGTAGGTAGAAAGAAGAAGGGTAAGAAGAGCGTAGTCAGGGGTATGGAAGTGAGTATGGAAGTGGATTCGCTGTATTCGGATGAGGGAAAGAGGGGTCAGAATGGAAGTAGCGAAAGTGAGAGTGAGAGTGAGCAAGAGGTACGAAAGGCTGTTTATATGAGAGAGGTACCCCGATATGCACGATATGAGGAATATGGTAGTAGGGACATAGGGCACTTTTTTTTTTTTTTAAGAATATGAGAGGTATTGTGAGGCAAAGTATGGGGATAACAAGAGAGTCTGGGCAAGAGAGTTAGGTAGCTTTTTGACGGGATTCTTGTTAAGTATGTATGGAGTGATGAGTGTAGGAAATGTGCCGTATGAGAGTGTAAAAGCTAGGATTGTAGAACAGGCAAAGAGGATAAAGAGTAGCGTTAGATATAGGAGAAAGCAAGATTTTGAAGAGGCAAGAATGAATGTTGGTGAGTCGTTGTCGATGTATGTCTGTAGGTTAGAAACATTAGCCAGGAAAAAGTTTGGGGACGAAGGGATAAATGAGTGTAAGGAGTTGGTGCGAAAGTTGTTGGCGACTGTACCAGAGTGTATATGAGTTTATAAATCTGAAACGTAAGGAGAAAATGCGATGGACGAATGAAAGGTTAACATGGAACGACATTTTAGAAATAGTAGAGGATTACTAGTTAGGTGTATAAAAGAGAGTAGAAGTGTTAGTGTTAGGACTGAAGTAGCTGAGGTTGTACCAGAGTTTAGAAGTTATAGGGAGGCAGTTTTGGAAGGGCCAAGGCGAATGGCAGAGCGAGTGGTAGATAGGAGCATTAGGGCAAGTAACGTGAGCCCAAAAAGAGATAGGAGTGCGAGTGTTGGAAGAGTAGGGTCAGTTATTTGTGAGCGAGAGCAGCAGCAGTGTTATAGATGTGGCAAGCCAGGACACAGGAAGAATGAATGTAGATGGGCGTTAGGAGTGTGCTTCGGGTGTGGGCAAATACGGCATTTGGTGAGTGAGTTAGTGTAAGAAAGATATTAAATGTTATAGGTGTGGACAGGCAGGACACATCGCTAGTGGATGTCGGGGTACCCGTATGAACATAGTTTGCGGCAACTGTGGGACGAATGGCCATTATGCTAGGATGTGTAAAGAACAGCATGCGAAGTGTGTTGAATGTGGAATGGAAGGTCACGTGGTGAGTGTGTGTAGGCGAAAGAGGATGAGTCAGGCCGGGAATTCGGGAAACTAGGTGAAAAGGGGATTCAGTTGGGTGGGTCCTCTGGTATGCGGGCAGTAGGAGTGATGCATGTGCGTGAAGGATTGTTACATGAAAAGGGGTTTGGGGATGGAGCTCATGAATGTATGAATGTAAAAGTGAGATGCAAAGGGGTGTGTTTTGTTGCTTTGATTGATACTGGGTGCAGTGTCAACGTTCTTTTTAAGAATGGATGCGACAAGTTGCGGAGTGAGTGTGAAATTGGGGAGTGTAAAGGGGAGATACGAGGAATAGGAAATTTGGGTATGCCTGTGGTGGGAGTGGTGCGTGAAAATGTAGAAATCGGAGGGGTAGTGGTGGATGAAAGTGACTTTTATGTGATCGAGGGAGTGAGTGATAAGTATGATATGTTGTTAGGGTACGGGTTCTTGAGGAAGTGTGGGATGGTGGTCCGTCCAAGCGCAAATATGGTTGAGTTGCATATAAAGGGGAACATACATGGAGAGTTGTACTTGGGTAGAAAAGGGGAGGTAACCAGTAAAATATGGAAGGGGGTGCCGTTAATTGCGAAAGAGAGGGTAAAGGTGCCGCGAGAAGTCGGAGAAGTTGTTAGTGTGAAAGTTGCGTGGCCGGATAGTCTTGGGATTGTCAGAGGTGACAAGTGTTCATACGTGGTTGAGGGTGTGGATGTGAACAAGTTGGTAAGAGCAAGCGTGCTTGTATATGACAAGATTTTGGATATGGAGAATCCGCGGGTTTTTGTAGCCTCATTGCCGAGTGTTAGGAAAAAACGAGTGCGGGGTATACGTGAAGGTGATTGTGTGGGGTTGCTATACACGTTGGTGAGTACAGATGACGCAAGATATGTTGAAGTGAGACAGGTGATGACAGGTAGCATGACAGGCAGTGATGATTGGGAGTATGATGAGTTGAGAGGAAGAGATGAGGTCAGTGAGAATGTTAGTGATGACGAGAGGAGGTGGTTGATGCGGATGTTGTGGGATCGGCGGGGTGCGTTGAGTCGTGGTGACAAGGAATTTTGGGTGTTTAAGCTTCCCAAATTCAAGATCGTTTTGGAAGACGATACCCCCATGTATCAGCGTCCTCGCCACTTTTCCCCGCCTATTACCCGAGAGATTGAGGAGCTTGAGAGAGTGGAGTGATAGAGAGGAGTGAGAGTGCTTGGAATAGCCCCATAGTCCCTGTACGTAAGCCGGATGGAAGTCTGCGGATGTGTGAAGATTATAGGAGGGTGAATGAAGTGACTGTGAAGGAACGATTTCCGATGAATGTGGTGTCTGATTGTGTGTACAAGATGCATGGGATGAGAGAGTTTACCAAATTAGACCTGGTAAGGGGCTATTATCAGATGCCTTTTGAGGAGGGGAGCAGGCCTGTTACTGCTTTTTCAAGTGGTAGTTGCCACTACCAGTTTAAACGGTTGAGTTTTGGGTTGGCTAACGCACCTGCTGCCTTTCAAAGGGCAATGAATGGGGTTTTGGCTGGGTTTGATAACACGAAGGTGACTGTGTTGAGGAGAATATGGAGCTGCTTGAGAAGGTGTTAGAGCGGTTGGAAGAGGTTGGAGTGAAAGTGAAGTTGGAGAAGTGTTCGTGGTTGGCTGGGGAGGTGGAATTTCTTGGTCATAAGGTAAGTGCTAGCGGCGTAAGGAAGAGTAAAAAGTTTGTGGAAAAGGTAAGGGAGTTTCCGCGTCCCCGGACCGTGCACGAGTTAAAGGGGTTTTTGGGGTTGATTGAGTTTGGGAGGAAGTTTGTTAGCAATTGTTCGGGTATAGGGAAACCGTTGACGGAATGGACAGGGAAGAAAAATTGTACTAAGCTAAGGTGGGATGAGCGAATGGTGGGAGCATTTGAAAGATTGAAAGAGGAGGCTGCTAGAGATGTCACCTTGGCTTTTCCAGACTATAGTGAAGATGCGAGTGAGCTTGAGCTGTAAACTGATGCGAGCGAGGTTAGTAAGGGGGGGTGTTTTGCACAGATGCAAGAGGTGAATGGGGAGGAACAGTTGAGAGTAATTGCGTATGTAAGTAAAGCTTTTAATAAAGCGGAGCGGAAGTATTCGGTGGTTGAAAAGGAGCTTGCGGCAATAAGGTTTTGTGTGAAAGCATTGAAAGTGTTTTTGTATGGGGTAAAATTTATCATCCGGACGGACCATCGGCCATTAGTGTATATGATCAAGAAGGAGAGTGTGAATACTAGGATCGCGAGGATGATTGAAGATTTGAGTGAGTTTGATTTTAGGTTAGAATATGTGCCAGGGAGTAAAAATGTGTTTGCTGATGCAATGTCTAGGATGCATGGTAGGGGCAACGGTGTCGTGAAGTGACTGGGGTCCGAATGTGGTGCCTGAGGGTTTGGTTGTAAGAGAGAGGTTTGAAGGGGGTGACCGTGTGTGTGAATGTTTGTTTTCGGCATTGAAAGACTTGGAAGGGAGAGGTCTGGTTGAAAAGGTACCTGGTAGTGCGAATGAGTTGCGAGTGAGGTTGATGAGTGAAGTGCAGAAGGGAGTGGCATATGCGGAGGAACAAGGTGGGGAAGAGGAAATGTTGCGTAAATTGCTGTTAGCAGTAGCTGAGTTGTTTGGAATAAAGATTTTTTTGCATTTTGGATGGGATAGACCGCTCAAATATCGAGGGAGGATAAGTACGGGCAGTGAGCATGGGGTTTTGAGGATTCAGTGCGGGGAAAATGGTTGTAATTGGTTGGTTAGGAAAGGGGACTATGAAGGGGTTTTGAATCAGGAGTATGGAAGTGGGGAGGTAGCTGAGGATGAATGTGGTGAGGATGACTGTGATGTGGATAACCAGGTGGACGTGGCAGTGAATGTGTGTGCGTGCGTGGGACACGAGGGAAGTTGGTGGCGATGGTCAGAATAAATGATAGTGAATACTGTGGTTTGGTTGATACGGGGGCACAAGCTTCCTTGGTGAGTGGGTCAGTGGTAAGTGAACTGGAGAGATGCGATTGGGAAGTGAAAAGGCGGTGTACAAGTGTGAGGATACATGGGCTGGGACAAGGAAGTGTTTTGGTGTGGGAAGAGGTGCAGTTAAAGGTTAGGTTAGGAGATTTGGAAGTTGTACATAACTTTATAATCATGGGAGAAAATGATATGCCAGCTTGCTTTTTGATAGGGATGGATTTTTTGAAGATGCATGATGTAAGCATAGATATAGGAAATGGGATTCTTAGTGTGGGGGGTACCACAATATCTAGGATTCAGGATTGTAGTGCATTTGTAGCAAACTCTGTGGGGGTAATTGATATTGCTGGAAGTGAGAATGATTTGTTGAGTGAGGAGGAGATTGAGGAAATGCAAGATAAGTGCTTGGAGATAAGTATGTTGCGGCAGTGTGTCTTGTGGGGAGTACGTGTGGAAGATTGGCCACATGAGTTGGGTGTGTATATGAGGGTTGCTAAACGGTTTGTGGTTTGTAAAAACATAGTGTACTTTTTGCATCAGGAAGGGGTGTATGACAGGGAAGTGAATGTGCCGGTGTTTTCTGTTGAGTCAGCAGTGAGTAATGTGTTTGTTGGTGCATGATCGGTTTGGGCATATGGGGAAAAATAAGTTGTGGGAGTGCATGAGAGAGAGATTGTATGTGCCTGGGTTGAGTAAGATTTGTGTGGATGTGGCTGTTACGTGTGAAGACTGTCAAAGGGGAAAGTATTAGTGTGTGCATGCGAGTCCACCTGTGTTGCGATTGCAGATGAAAGAGCCATTTGAAATGCTTGTGATTGATTGTGTTTCATTGCCAAAGACTGTGAGGGGGCATGTGGGAATGATTGTGATGGTGGATCATATGAGTAAATTTGCCTATGCAGTTCCCATCAAAGATAAGAGGAGTGAAACTGTTGCACGGATGGTTGGGCAGGTGATGTTGCCTATGTGTGTGTGTAAGCCGGCGAAAATGTTGAGTGATAATGGGCCTGAGTTTGTGGGGTGGGAATTTGAAGAAATGTTGAAGGAATGGGGTATTGTCCATGTGTATTCTACTCCATATGGGCCCAGTGCAAATGGTTTGGCGGGAAGGACTGTTAGAACGATGACTGAGATTTTGCGAATGATGAGTAAAAGCAACAATGATTGGGATATGTATGTAGGACGTGCAGTGTGGGTATATAACGCCACACTGCAGAAGAGTATAGGTATGTCTCCTTGTAAGTATGTGTTGAATTTTGAAAGGATTGTTAGGTCACGGTTGGGTCTGTCAGAGAGTGATCGAGATTTGTGGAAGAAAGCGAGTGAAAGGTTCGAAAGTTTTAGGATTGGAGATAAGGTGTTGAAAGAGGTGGTTGAGAAAGGGAGAATGAATGTGAATAAGGTAAGGAGAAATTTGAAGGGCCTTTTGATATTTTGGAAGTGGGACCAAGCGGATTGAGTTATGTGTTAGGGAAATTGCGAGTAGATGGGGTTGTGGATGAGGTTAGGGCACACCATAACCAGCTCCGAAAGTGGAGGGAAGTACCCCAGTATGTTCGGGAGAATGCGATGAGTGAGTGGTTGAGGGTGAATAAATGTGAGCCGAGCATCAGTGAGCAAATGGGTCTGGAAGATCGGCAGTTAGTGTTGGTTGAGTATGGAAGAAAGCGGAAGAAGGTAAGGAAAGGGAATGGAAGGGAGAAGCGTGAACTGCATGATAGAGGAGTTAGTGTTAGGGTAAAAATGGTGGATAAGGCGTGTAATACAGATGATTTTGAGGGGAGGAATGATACGTATAGCGTGTGTGGGTTTGAATTGTCAGGGTTTAGTGAAGTTTCACCGGGAAGGGAATCAGACAGTAAGGATGTAGTTGGCAGTATGAATGAGTCTCTTTGGGAGTTTGGCAGGAGTGTAAGTGAGGTAAGTGATTTGGTGGCAGAGTTACGAGAGATTTTCGGACAAGATGGTAATGGTAGTCTGACTGGAAGTGATCTGGGAGAAGTTGATGGCGGTGTAACTGAGAGTGTGTATGAGGGCCCCCAAACAAGATCCAGGGGACCTGCATCTGAGCATCCGTGGGTGTTGCGGAAGGGTATTTAGTGTGGGTGTTGTGAGTGAAAGGAGACGTTGTCAAATGTAACAGGGGAGGAAATATGGAGGAGTTATGGAGTTCCATTTGACAACGTCTGTGTGTGTGTGTGTGTGTGTGTGTGTGTGTGAGAGAGAGAGAGAGAGAGAGAGAGAGAGAGAGAGAGAGAGAGAGAGGGTGTAATTGCTGTATGGATAGTTAATGACTGAATTGGTTGTTGGTGGGTTCTGGGCTGTCTGCCGGTGCTGTTGACTGTTAGAGTTCTGTATTTTTAGTGTTTTTGAGTCAATCTTTGGTGAGAGCTGGTGAGAGTTAGTAGTGTCGGGAGCAGTTATTTGAAGGCATTGGAAATTGGTTGAGTTTTGTGTTTTGTTTTGTTGTTGTTTAGTTGTTGTTAAGTTAGTGTTTTTTTTCTTAAGAGTTGTTGTGCCTGTGCTGTTGTGTTGTTTGTGCAGTGGTCTTTTGTTGTGTTGTGTTTTGTTGTTATATGTGATTTTTTGTGTTGTTGTTGGTATTTCTGTGACCCCAACCAGCGGACAACACAGGATAGCCCCAGAGTAACTGGATTGATTGGTAAGTACATGTGTTTTGTGTTTTTTTGTTTTGTTTGTTTTTTGTCAGTTGTCCTGCTGTATTTTGTTGTGTAAAGAAGAAAGTGTGATGAGGGTGGGTTTGGCAGCTGGAGTGATTAGGTTAATGTGTGGAGGGTTTTGCCATTTGTTTTTTTTTTCTAGCTTGTGATCCTTCCACAGAGTGAAGGAACGCAGCAATGAACCTTAAATAATGCCTACAGTACACCGTGTGAGGTGCACTGACAGCATTAACTCCCTATGGAGTTAAGTTTTGTGGATGGTCATTGAAACCTTTTTTTAGTCTAATTTTGCTTCTGTAATACCTTGTAAAAACTTGAAATCGTTATGCATACATATAGAAAGAGCATTCTTATAATCTAACATGGTTTTAACAACAGTTGACATATGTACATTATAGGTGCCGCCTCTAGAATCAATCGTAGTATGGTTGCTTCATCCACACTAAGGGTTACTTATCATTTTAGCAATCTTGCCATGTTTGGTCATTTTTGGAACATATATAGTTTAATATTATTTGCCGCCCCCCACCCCACTTTTTTTTGTGACTTTTGGCAAAGCATATTTATCCTCAGTGCTTTTAAAAAGTCAAGATTATCACTACCTTCGTGTTGTGGAATGAAAAGCCTCTAGACAAGGTTTAAAATCATTCTATTGCCTCACTTGACCATGTCTGCTTCTCAAATTCTACAGGTGAGCCACGCTGTCCATTCTTAATATCCACGTTCTTTGTAAGGACAATTAAAATGGATAGGTACTCTATTATTATTGTTATTATTTGATTAAGCAGCCATTTTCGACTAAGTCCAATCAGCTGCTTAATGCAGATAAAATCTATTGAATATGCTACATTAAATAGAATATATTTATAAAGGCAATTAGTTTTTAAAAATAAATAAATGAATAGTAAAACATTGTTGTACACTTGTAAAACAAATGTGTATGAATACAATTATCTATATATATATTTCAATACATCGGTATCTGTTAAGAATCTGAAAATTTTACAAACATTTGAGTTGTCATCTAGAATGTCATGCATTCTAGGAGATGATCCAAAGTATTTATGTCTAGCATGTGGATATTTAGAGCAATCAAATAAAATGTGTTTCACAGTTGTTCTGGTTTGACAGGTATCACATTCTGGTGAAGACTGATAAGACATAAGGAAGCCATGAATTAACCTTGTGTGCCCATTATGCAGCCTGCACAAAGCGACCTCATAGTTTCTCTGCTTCTGTAAGGAATGCTTAAAAGGGATTATTGTAGGCTTTATCCCTCTAACTTTGTTATTTTCCCATTGGTCTCCCCAGATTTTATCTAAAATAAATTTAAAATAATTTTTAGTCTCTATGATATGTTTTGTACATTTTATTTTTATCATTTAATGCTGCTTTCTTTGCATTTTTATCAGCAATTTTATTGTCTTCAATTTCAACATGGCCTGGTGTCCAGCAAGGGGACAACTTGATATTTCGAACGCTTAAAAAATGAATATCTTCTTGTAGCTTGAAGAGCACTTTTTGAATCACTATATATAGTGTAATGTTTGTTGGGAGTTTTAGGGATTTGATACAGAGCCAATGGAATTCCTGCCAATTCAGTGGAATAAATGGAGGTATATATAGGTATTCTTCCATGATAATATTTCTCGTCTGTAATAACTGCAAACACCACAGCAGCAGTAGTTTTTGAGCCATCTGTATAAACGGAGATAGTATTTGCATGAATTTCTTGGTGTTCCAAAAAAATTTGTTTGACAGCATAACTTGAAATTTCCTCTTTTTTTTTTTTTATCGAATAACTCATGGCGTACATGAGGTTTATTCCATTTCCAAAATGGTGTTGAATTTAGTAAATGGTTCAGGAATTTCAATGGTGGAATATATTTCTCTATGCATATTTTCAGTCGTATAACAAATGGATAAAATGATCGCGGTCAAATTCTTTTTGGAATGATGGTATTATTAATAATTCTACTAAATTTTGATGGGTATGTTAATGTACGTGAATAAAAGTTTAAACTATATTCAACCCTTCTTTCATCAAGTGAACAAAGAACTGTTTCACTATACAGAGAAGTAACAGCTAGGTGTAGATCTAAATGCCTCCGTAGCATATCTCAAACCTGCATTGTGAAGAGGATCTAATTTTTCCAATGTACTGGCAGATGCAGAAGCATATAGATGCGACCCATAATCAATTTTACTCAGTATCAAAGTCTTGTGTAAATAGAGTAATGTACTTCTATCTGAGCCCCACTTGGTATGTGACAATTTCTTCAATAGATGAAGTACTACTTTACTACAACTTTCACATAGGTAATTTTTGGTCAAAATGCAACCCAATAAATTAGGTATGAGTAACAAAATTAATTAGTTTATCATATGGTTGCAATTTTATTTTCGGTATAGTATTCTTCGTCCACGATACTATAAGATCAAGAGATTTTTGTAGTAAGATTTGTCTTGTATAAATCAGGGTGGATGATCCAAACAGCAAAATCATCTACATATAATGAACACTGTACACCAGTTGGTAGTTGTTTTGTAATGTCATTTATAGCCATGATAATAAGGGTGGTGCTCAAAACACTACCTTGTGGAACTCCTTCATATTGTGAATTCTCCTTAGATAAAACACAATTTATCTTAACTTTAAAAGTTTTTTCCTTTAAAATTGTGCTATGTTTAAGGGTAAAAATCCTCTCAGTCCAGAATAATGCATTTCTTTTAAAATCTGATGATTCCATGTCTTGTCATAGGCCTTTCCCATATCAAAGAAGATGGATGTGGCATAGCTATTTGAAGCAAATGCTTTCCCAATATCTGTGTCAAACAAAGTTAAAGGATCAAGGGTAGATCTTAGTTTCCTATATCCATAGTGTGAAACGGAAAAGTATCCTGTTTTTTCAATATACCAGGTTCATTTGTTAATAATTTTCTCAAACAATTTACATAAACAGCTTGTTAATGCTATTGATCTTTAGCTGTCTGTATCATAAGGATCTTTACCTGGCTTCAAGAATGGAAGGTCCAGTGCTTTCCGCCAATATTGTGGGAAATATATTTCTATCCATATTTTGTTGTATAGCTTTAATGAATATTGTAAACTATTTGGGTAGGTGTTTCATTTCAAAAATGATCATATCTTCACCAGGGGCTGTATTGGAGCATGTTGACAATGCTGATAACCGTTCATCCATGGTAAAGCAATCATTGTACGAATAATATTGATGAGTCTCAAAATTAATTGGAATTTTTTCCTCTTTTTCTTTGATGGTGCGAAAAGATTTTATTGGTGAACCTTTGGGGATATTACTTAAATGTTCTGTTAGGCAAGTTCTACCTCTTTAGGATTATATATCACTTTGTTGTTAATTTTCAAAACTGGGACATGGGATCGAATGTGCTTTCCTAAAATTTTATGCACTTTTTTTCCATATCTCACTTAAGGGTGTATCTTTGCACACCTACCTTAGGTGGTTAGCTTCATTGAATGTTTGTTTTTCTACAACACATAACCTTTTATAATATGTGCAATCTGAATCGTTTCTCGACTTCTCAAATTTTCTTTGGGCTTTATTACCGAACTTCTTTGCTTTTTTACACTCCTCATCCCACCAAGGAACTGGACATTTAATCTTTACTTGTACTACAAATGGTATGGATGATTCTGCAGCATCAATTACCAGGACTAAAAACAAACAGAATAGTTTCTATGTGCAAATTATTATCCCATAACGGAGCATTCTTCGTGCATTCACCAAAATCTTCCCAATTGACTTAACTAACATTAAATTTAATGATTGCTACCTCTCCAGTAAAATTCAAAATACTAATTAAAACTGGAAAATGATCACTACCACACAAACTCTGTTTGTTGATCAAAATGAGTTGGTTTGTCTTCATCTAATATATGGACTACTTGATCATCAATTACAAAATCAAGTATAATGTTGCCTCCAGAGTTTGATTTTACATCATGCCATGATAAATGTCTTGCGATGAAATTTCCTAAAAGTAAAATTGGTTGGGGAAGCATCTTGACTAAGTCATCCACCTTTTCTAAACCTATATTATTATTTGGACTTAAGATATACAGGGGAAATAATTATAATTTCCTCTGTTTGAATCTGAACTGCTACGGCATTTTTTTCAGATGAAAGATCATATATTGTGAAAGGTACAATTTTTCTAACGAGAATTATATTACCTTGCTGATTAGCAGAGTGAGATTGATAAGATGCATAAAACGTATTGGTAAAACTGGAGGAAATGGGTACAAATGTTTCATTGAGGCAGATACAAATTGGGCTATATTCATCAATTAATGTTATTAACTCTAACTTGTTTTTGTTAATGCTTCGAATTTTCCATTACAATATGAATGAGTGTCCTAATTACACTGGCATGAGTTTCAAAACTCTTTTTTATTATTATAAAGGTTAAGGGTTTTCCAACTGATTTGGAACCATTTTTGTATGCTGAATTTTAAAATACAGTTCATTTTCCTGCATCAGGCCTGGTTTCTAAGATGTAGTCGAATTCTATTCCAGCATATTTTCCCAAAATAATTATTTTTATTCCCCTTTCCAGGTCTAGATATGTATAAAAATGGATTGGAAGTGTAAAAACCATCCTAATAAGTTCTATTACATCTGCAGACATGTTCTTCTAGACAGTCAAGCACAAATCACGGATTTTGTGAAGAAGGCATACCAAGCTTACTTTGGAGTTAAAGTAGGGGACCAGGATAAGCCATTCGCTTCCCATATCTGCTGCAAAAGGTGTAGAGAACTTACAGGACTGGAGGAACAAAAGGAAGAGTATGTCCAAATGGTGTGGAGGGAAGGGAAAGATCACGTTACCAACTGCTACTTTTGCATGACAAATCTAAAAGGCATCAATCGCAAGAACAAGCACCATGTTCAATACCCTGATGTTCCTTCTGCCATAAAGCCAATCCCCCATGGCCCTGATCTTCCTGTTCCTGAGCAAAATGCCACCATAGAATCTAGTGACATGACTGATAGTACAGCTGAGTGTGGTGCATACAGGCCAGAAGAGAATGACCAACTGGTGCCTTTGACCCAAGCCGAACTCAATGACCTGACACAAGCTACTGGGTTCTCATCTTTGAGAGAAACGTCTACTGGCACCAGGAACATTCTACAGTATTGGTATCGGACTGCAAGAGAGAATTTTAAAAATTCTTCACGTTTGATGAAGAATCTTCACTGGTCTACTGTAACAATATTGTTGACCTGATTGAATTACTTGGTCTGCAGTATGCTGCTATGGAATGGAGACTTTTCATTGACTCATCTAACAGAAGGCCCAAGGCAGTTCTGAATAACCGAAATAAGTTTTCATAGATCCCTGTTGGACACTCAGTTGAAATGAAAGAATCCCACTTAAGCATGGAGCATCTGTTGTCTGCTCTGAATACCAGGAACATAAATGGTTGATCTGTGGAGATCTTAAAGTGGTTGGGCTCATCCTAGGACTTCACAGTGGTTACACAAAGTATCCATGCTTTCTGTGCTTATGGGATAGCCGTGCTGATGACCAGCATTATGTCAGACAAGAGTGGCCATCAAGATTAAAACCTGGGTCACACAACGTTCTGTCCCACCCTGTGGTTGGAACCGAGCAAGATATTGCTCCCACCCCTCCACCAAACTTGGTCTCATGAAGAAGTTTGTAAAGGCATTGGACAGGGAAGGTAGAGGATTTGCTCTCCTCCATCAGAAGTTTCAACAATAAAGCATGGAGAAACTTAAGGCAGGTATATTTGATCTTCTAGAAATATGGGAACTCATCAAGGATGCTAGTTTGATGATGCACTGAATCCTGCTGAACTCTTTGCCTGGTTGTCCCTTAAATCAGTCATTGCAAACTTCCTTGGCAACCACAGAAGTTCCCAGTATCAGGGGTTGGTTGATGAGTTAATGGAGAATTTCCACCAACTTGGTGCATGCATGTCAGTGAAAGTGCACTTCCTCCGGTCTCTTCTGGACCATTTTCCAGAGAATTGTGGAGACTTTAGTGAAGAACAGGGTGAACGCTTTCACCAAGTCAACAGTGTTATGGAAGAATGCTATCAAGGCTGATGAAATGTCAACTTTCTGGCTGACTACTGATGGTGCCTGAAGAGAGATGTACTAGTCTGCTCAGCACAACCGGAAGTCCCTGAAGAGACCATTCATCCATGAGTAGCTTCCTTAGTTCATTATACTCTTCTTGCTATCTATTCAAAATATATTGTAAGCCCTCTGTGAATAAATCAGTCTAATATTTTCAATATTGTTTTATTCACCTACAAAAAGATTGAAATTTAGGATACTTTTAATGTGCTAATATTTCATTAACTTGATCTCATTGAGTAAAATGAGCATGATTTTTGGATTCAATGCAAAAAAACTTGCCTAAAATCAGGTATTATATGTTAGACCTGGAAAGTAGTGCAGGCTAGTGTTATTTTTAAAATTTTATTTAATTTCTTTGGTCTTAGTACCCTGAGCTGAGAGAACTCTGTCCACTTTAGTTTTTGAATTGGAACTACTGATAAAATTTTTGTTGTTGTACAAAGGAATTTTGCTTCTAGCTCCTTTGCTATAATTTGGTGGCATAGCATAGTCTCGTACTATGTTTGGTTTTCTTGTAGAATCCTTAGAATTCTGTGAAACTATTTTAGATTAATAATGTTCTGGAGGGTCTTTCTTATTGGTGGTATAAACAATAGTTTCTTCTGAATTTATAGTTATCAGACATTTACTCTTTGGACTATGAAGGTTGTTCTTTCTTAGGTGATTATGTTTTACTGTGTTCTAGGTCTTTTTCCTATCTCTGGTAGTTCATCTAGTTCTCTTAGTATTTCCTCAATTTCCTAAGTATTTTGCAGTTTGTTTTTGTCATGGATTATCACTTAAGATATATTTTTTCTTTGTTTTGGCATTTGTTAAGGTGTAAATTATCAGATATATTCTCTCTCTGCCAGTACTTTGAACTTGTTACTTATCTCCATGGTATTGTTTTTATCTGATTTTTCTAGTTATTTGATTTCTGGTGTTAGAAGATTGGGTAGCTTGTGAGACATCATTGAATATAATTTTACTTAGGTGTTTATTTGTTTGTATGGTGTTTTTATGTTGCATGAAACCAATGGTTGTTCAGCAACAGGACCAACGGCTTTACGTGACTTCCGAACCATGTCAAGAGTGAACTTCTATCATCAGTAATACACTTCTCTCATACCTCAATGGTATGCCAGAGAATCGAACTCGCGGCCACCAAGGTGGTACGCCAACACCATACCGACCACACCGAGGCACTTAGGTGTTTGAGCGCACCTGCAAATCCTTCTTTCATGTCTCCCTAGCCTCCTTAACTGTTATGCCAAATTTTCTTGATCTGGTAAGAGCTTGGAAATATCTGAAATATACACATTCTCTTACATAAGGGTGGTGCAAACCATTAAGATTAAAGCATTTTTTAAGGTTGGTGCATCCATCACTACTATGCTCCAAGGAGCCACATTTAAAGCATCTAGGCGAGGCCAAAGACTTACATTGCTTTGCTGTGTGTTAAAATTTCAAGCAAACCTTACATTGGTTGTTTGCTTGTAGTGTTTTTACGTTGCATGGAACCAGTGGTTATTCAGCAACAAGACCAATGGCTTTACGTGACTTCCGAACCGCGTCGAGTCAACTTCTATCACCAGAAATACACTTCTCTCACCCCTCAGTAGAATGCCTGAGAATCGAACTCACGGCCACCGAGGTGGCACCCCAACACCATACCAAACAAGCCACTCAAGCGCTAAACCTTACAATGCATAAGTTTTGGATGTTCTTCTTAACTGCTATTCTTTTGTTTCTTATTTTCACGTATGTTGGAATTGTTTGCTGTGAAAAAATAAGTTTAGCTATCTTCAGACTTCTTCCAGTTTCAACACTTTTTTCTGATAAACAATAACTGATTTAACATTATCCTTTTGATCATCCAGAACTTCTTTTAATGTTTCACATAATGATTAATTGTGTCATTTTCAATTCTAAGTTTATCCAGAGCCTCTTTTCTATACTGATTGGATGCCTGACTTTTTTGGGAGGAGTTCACATATCCAATTCCACTGTAAACCTTCCCTTCACATGAAATTACTAGAACACCAGCAGAAATAGGGCAAGTTGAAAAAAAAGTAGTTTTATACATGAAATTAAGCACCTGACTTCAGCACCAGAGGAAATGGAGTGATATGGTTATAAAATAGTGTAACAAGAACACTGTTTTCACAACATGAGTGGTGTCCCTTACTACAGGTCTATCAAATGTTCCCTGTCATTTTTTATTTTGTTGATTACGCTATAAAGGATATGAAAATGGATCTTACAAAAAAGTTTAATCAAATGATGGAATGAACATCTTCACACTGCTTTAAAAAGAAAATGAATGAACAAACAAACAGGAAATAACAAAAAGCAGTTGTACTTGTAAGATGACAAAGTTCATCTCTGAATACAAACATTTGTTACTAAGTAATGACAAACAGTACCATCTTACCTCAACTCTTTTGATTCCTGCTAATAGAAAGTATATTTACCAGACCCATTGGCAATTACAAGAATAAAAGACATCCTGACCTAGTCCCTACATAAAAGATGAAGGGAAAGCAGGATTATGAGAGGCTAACAGCCTACATAGTTACTTTCATGCTATATTCATTTCAATGTAGTCTTGTGCCAGTGTAGCATATAAACTGTTCAGCATGTTATTTCACTCCAATGCAACAAGAATGAAAATATGTAAGCCTATAACATACTACCTGTATATCATCCATCTAAAATGGCAAAGTTTGGTTAATAAAGTAGTGCCTGTTGACAAACATTGTGATCTATTTACATCATAAATTCACTGTTAAAATATTCTGATTTTCCTGCCCAACAGTGAAACCTCACTTTATTACTCAAGAGGCATAAGGCTTCTTGACCAGAGCCTTGAACAGACAATTATTAGATGTGATTGTTGAAATAGAAGCATTTCAACATGGTAAAAACACTTGTGAAAGCAGCTATAGATGAACAAGAAACAATATACAGTGTATATAATGACTTTCATCACAAGCTCACTGCATCACAAAATTGGTTTCTAGTATAAAAATCATATTAAAATTCAAGAGCATTACCATTTATCATTTGCATAAACTGTAGTCTGTAAGTAAATGAAAAATTCACAGTTTTTTAGTGTCCAGCCAACTTTCAGGCATATTTCTCCTTTAATCAATCTTGACCTGTCAGAAAAATACATCTTACAAATCTCTTCAGTGTAACCTCTGTTGCAAGTCCTAAAAATGACCGAAAAAATTGTCAACAACTCCAGCAATAAACTAAGGAATCACCAGAATGCTTTGCACAAACAGCAACTCTTCAACAGTTGGTTCTTTATAATACAGTACTGAATCATCTGTACACAGTAATGCTCTTAAGCACCACACTTCAATGAACAAGAACAATGAATGGATTACAAGAACAGTTATAATAAAATGCAGATCCTTTTATGTATGAAACAGTATGCAACTCATACTGTTGAAAAAGCTTAACCACTGTATAAATACAAATAACAAAACACCCTACTGATAATGCTGATCACAAGATATAAAATATATTTTGCAATAGATTCTTAAAACAATATACACATTAGACATACTTCATCATTATCAGTGTTTACATAAGTACAAGTGCAAATGATCTAAACTTCAGCTTTCTGCATTAAGTCTACTCTTATTTACCTAAATTCTCATTACAAAGATTTTTTATATAAAACTTGTGTACAGAACACCTATAGATTCACTTCTATTTCTAAAGTACAGTACACCATATGGAACTAACATGATAAACAAGTGAGATTTTAACCATCTGTGAAAAAAACAATACAAGGAAATAAAACTTTTCAAATAAAATCTAAGGATGAAGTATTAACTGAGCTGTTTTATCATACTCAAGTTCCCTCTGCAAGTCAAAAAAACTATGCATATACCAGAGAACATACACAGCATCAATAAATATAATATAAAAGATCAACTTACATCTTGGGTTAGTTAATCTATAAATTTTTTTTACTGTACAGACTGGCAATGGATTGATTCATAAATAAATTGGAGGCAAACTGATTTTTATTTCTGGGTACAGTATTTACTTTTAACACCGATGATTTGACAAGATTATATTAGTCAAGTATATGTGTGAAATGGCAGTCTGAATTTCTTGGTGAACATTTTCCACAACGAACACCAAGGTAATACGAATTAACCTTTCATGCCTATGCTTTTCCTTGATATTTTCAAGCTTTATCATAGAAATAACTACACTAAAACACTTACAAACTCATTGCAATTATACAGCTTTCCATAACACAAAAAATACACCCCAATAAACAGGAAGTCTGATCAAGAAGCGGTGACCTTCAATTAATTCATACTCTGCTTCTACAAAAAAAATGCAATGGGAACCAAAACCTATCATGGTATGGAAGCATTGGCTCTTTCAGAACTGATCAACAGCAGTGCATTTCATAATAGTGCTTTAATTTCACTACAATAATTTATGAAAAGGAAAAATAAGCCCACATAATTTCCATGTCTGTTTACTGCTAACACCTTAGAATAAAACTACTGACATCCATGAACCCCACCACCAATAACAACATTGGTAAACTGAAAACAAAGACTTCTATTAATCTCAAGAGTCCCACAGAATTCCTCCTCATGGGAGAACAGTAAGCTGCTAATGTAAACAAAAAAATAGAAAAAAAGACGAATGAACAATTTTGGCCTCCTTAAAAATCTAATAAAATCTGTTGTTACTTCAACTAAGGACATTCCCACAATTTATTGGACATTGAACAAGAAAAGTTTCTCAAAATATATAAAAAATGTATTGTCTATCATTTACCTAATTATAAAAGACAGTAGCATATACCACTCAAGTCACATATCCTTTTTATGATAAAACTGTCAACATGAATGGATAAAATGACAAGTCATTTCTGCCTATGGTTACACAGCACATACAGTATAGGGATAAGGAGAGCTCCAAATATTCCAGGCGATGAATAAATTTGATAAATATCCATAACATTCATACACACAAAATGCAATCTTCACTCTAATTTATTACTAATGTAAAACTGATTTTAAATTAAAAAAATAATAATAATAACAAAAGACAACTGATTTCATACTTGATAGAATCTTAATACGTATTATACGTAGTTTACAAAATTAACATCAAAAACAAAATTACATAAGGTAGTTTAAACAGTACCTACAACAAAAAAGAAGTTGTGCCTGTAATAAATATGTTGAAGCATCTCATGCTGGCAACTACTGTATTAAGAAACAACAGAAATGAACTAATAACCTGTGCAAATGGTTACCTTAGCCTTCACGTTTTACATTATAAAGTGATATATATATGTGAAAAAAAATACAATCTTGCAAGATCTTAAAGGTTCAAATTGTCTATTTGCTTTTAGCGAATGTAAAATAAACATGGATATAAAAGTGCAAAATGAGGATGTACCCACATAAGTCATACATACAAATTTTCACTCATTTAAACTTCTAATTGTTGTTTACTAATTAGTTTACCAATGCTCAAGATTCCATTTTTGTAATTTTTAAAAGCCTAAAGTTATCACACATCTTCTTTATGCACCACCTTGTTTTGAGCTCTCCAGCCTTCTTCATTCGCGGTGTATCAGCACAAAAACGCCTAATCCCGCTAGCACGGCATACTGGGGAAATATAAAAGGAAAAATATGAAGTATCTCTTGGATGCCACTTCCTCTTTATCATCAATAGTGAAAATTATGTACTGACTGAATAAACGATATAGAGGAGGAATGGAATTTGAGCAACTACATCATAGGATACCTTCCCTCATGTTCCCGTAGCTTTGAGGTTTCCACTATCCTCCTAACAAACAGGAGAGACTTGTCATCTAATCTAGACCAGACACGCTTGGATCATAGTATTTACAGCTAACCTTCAATGATTCTTACCAGATATGTATTCAGATTCATTTTATTAAAATGTTTTTTTTTTCTCTGTGGCCTTTCTTTCATAACAAATACCAACAAAATCAAAATGGTGCTGTTTATGAGTTGGGAATATGAGTGAAGGCGGTGACTGTGAGAAGAGGAAAGGTGCATTATAATCAGGTAGTTATACATAAGATTACCCTCAGTCTGGGGCTAAAATAAATATTAAGCACACCCCTAGTTTTTATATTGTATCCTAAGTTTAAGGATGGCCAATTCATAAAAAAAAACATAAATGGAAAGAGGAAGATAAGCATATGCACATGGTATAAGAAACAATTGCCATTGTGATAATATATCAAATTAAACTTCAGAATCATCTCTGATGACCAATACATAATGGTAAATTCATATAAAGCAGTCCCTCAAACTTTGTGGAGATTGAGCATACGAACTCCATGAATATATAAAATTCATGAACCATTTTTGGTCCATGGTCCAAAAGAATAGAGAATTTGACCAGCCAATAGGCTAGTTTACTAGCAGCTAATGGTTCCAGCATTAAGTGGCAGTACGTATACTGAATTCTGGAAAAATTCAGATTATACGTACATCAATTTTCAGTAACAAATACAGTAATCCTTCAACCATTCGCACTCCTCCTACTTATACAAAAGTAAGAGAAGTGCGAATGGTTGAAGGATTACTGTATTTGTTACTGAAAATTGAACTACGTATAATCTGCACCCTTTATTGCATCTTTCTAATCATGACTGCATACAGTAAATGTATACTTGGTAGTCTTTATATATAAAGTGCCTCTTCAGCATACAAAGTATTTATTTGTATTTTCATTACACAAAGTGAAATTAAAAAAAAAAAAAAAAAAAAAAAAAAACAAAAAAAAAAAAAAAAAAAAAAAAAAAAAAAAAAAAGTTTCTCCGTACGAGCTAAAAATGCTATTTACGAGGGATCTCCTCAAAGAAACCAGAATGGTCACAGTAGATGCGAAAACAACCCTTCATCTTGTATGATTGTCGATACAGGTGGTCCCAAGTTATCAGTTGCTTCGCTATATGGCGGTTTTCAGAAATGTTAATTAAAAAATAAGGTTTCTTATGGCGCCACATTTGGTTATCGGCCCAATAAGTGCCATAGGCCAACCGTCCGCTATGGCGCGCCAAAACAGTTATTGGGGGCGCCATAAACCGAAAATCACTATTAAGCAAAGCATGAAAGTCTAATAGAGTAAAACATACTTATGGCGCCGATAACCGCTTATCATTGCCATAAGGTGAAATAAGTATGTTTTACTCCCTTAGACTTTCATGCTTCACTTAATGGTGCCTGGCCGGGAACAGAACCCCTGCCAATAACTGGGGACCAACCGTGTTTTTTATACTCGAATCCTGAGTGCAAGAAGATCAATCATACCACAACACATCAACCTACTGTTGGCAAACAGTAGACTTTAAATTACAAGCAGTCCCCGGTTTACAATGGTTTCGGCTCATGACGTTCCAAGGTTACAACGTTTTACAATTATATTAATCAGAAATTATTTCCAGGTTTACAATGCATATTCCAGGGTTACAACGCCAATCGAACGGAAAGCGGGAGGGGGGGGGGGGGGGGCAGTGGCAGTGGCAAAATATTCAATATCTGAAGGCTTTTTTAATGAAAAATGCAGTTTACACCATTTACAATACACCCAAACCATTAAAAGTAAGTTTTTTTTAAATGGAATTTTGACGACTTTTGACAATGTTCTGGCTTACAATTTTCGGCTTATGACACGTATCGAACAGAACCCCCGTCGTAAACCAGGGGTTGCCTGTATACTCAAATAAACATGAGAATTTTGCAAACAATTAAGTAATATGTAAAGAATGCAGGTAACTTTTCACAAGGAAGTCATTTAAACAAACAATATAGGCATTTCCCGGAGTGATTCAGGCATATCAGGTGTAAGTGAAAGAAATGGGCGAAATGTAATAAGAGAAAAATCGGAGTCCAGCCCCACCTGGGAAATCAGTGGGAAGTGGACCCCATGCCTCCCAACCAAAAACCTACCACCAGCCCCTTCCTCTCCTCTCTACTGTCTCACTCAATGCAGTCCCAAACACTTGCTCAAAGCAAATTTTTTTTTCGTTTTTTATTATTATTATTTTTATTTTTACACTATTGCATTTGATTGTTTTTATATTGTATCTTTATAGTTATTAAATATACTATTGTGAAATTCCCTTCTTTTACTTTTTTAATGTTAAATGTTCCTGTTTTTACATACATACAGTAATGTTTTTACTGTTTCTTCTTCTGTCATCAACAGCATAAATGCTCCCACCCTCTATCTCAAGTAAGTTGTGTGTCACCTTGGTGACATATGATTTAGTTCATCTTTTAAATTAAGTTTTATTGTGAAATGCTTTATTCTTTTATTTATTTTGTTGAATATGGTTATCATTAAACTATGTACTAGAGTGCTTGCACTTAAAATATCACAAATTCTTGGTAACTTGTATTTTTCCTAGCTATACTTACCCTGAACTACTATCACAGGAGAAACCTAGATTGTCAATCCAGTACCGATCAGAAAAAACCAGTTATTCCTCCACTCCCAGGCCAGGTAATGACCCGAGGTCAAAGACCACGCGACCTTTGACCCGAACTCCAGTTCTTTCCATGCCTTTAAGGCCTCTGCCCTAAGATACACAGGGATGGTAGGGAGGGCCTAAAAACTCCGTAGTTCGGGGTAAGTATAGCTAGGAAAAATATGCACTACCAAGAATTTGTGATTTGTTCCGACGCCGTATTTACCCCGAACTCCTTAGGAGGCGGGAGTATCCAGGGAAGGAGAGGCCCAGAAGAAGGCTTGGAGGGCGCCATCCATAGGGACCCAGCCCTGCTTGTAGGGAAACGAAGGGATGGGCTGGAAGGTGGGGGGTGCCCATCCGCCCCTGGCCTGGAGGGGAAGGGGGGAATAACTCACCCTTGTGTTCATGCACTGCAATGGTTTGTACTCCAAAGGTCACAAGTCACCTTGGTCTTACCTGTAGAGCTGTAGGGTCCTGAGAAGTATGCTGAATGCCCAGGTAGGGAGGTGGGAGGGTGGGGGAGGGATGGGGAGGGGAGGGGAGGGGGAGGGGAGGGGAGGGGAGGGGAGAGGTTGGTTTGTAACGCACTTCAATCACTCCACCACTCATACCTCCAGCACCTATCCAACAGTGGGGCTAGACTCTCTGCTGACCTGTCACCACCAGACCAATCTCAAAGGAGTTGAGAGACTTCCTGGTACAGTCTTTAAGCTAATGGGCCATAAAGATGGACTGGCTGCTTCACATCCTGGCCCGCAGAACCTAACTGACTGCCAAGTTCTTCAAGAACGACAGCGATGTACCGATACCCCTGATGTCGTGGGATTTGGCCCCCTGTCAGGGAGGAAGTCCCACTCCTTCATAGGCTCGCTTGAGGGTCTCCCTTAGCCAGAAATAAGATGAATGGGATTAAGATCAAGGACCTACCATTCTTCACCAACCGGCCTGTGATAACAGAAGAGGTTCTGAATACCCTGGTCTAAACCTCCGCTCGAATTGGTCCTCACCTCAGGTTATGTTCCTCAATTAGCTCGGACCTGGCACAAGAAGAGGTCTCTTGGGTCCTCTGACTTTGGTAAGGCCGGAATCGAGAATTCCACGAACCTATCATCCGCCACCGAGGGGTTCTGGGTCTTGGCCACAAAGGAGGGCACAAACTTAAAGGTGAGCTTTTTCCACCCTTTTGAGTACGAGACCACGTAAGAGACCACAAAGCTCTCCCACTGCTTGGAAGAGGCCAAGGCCAGCAGAAAGACTGTTTTGAGAGTAAGCTCTCTGTCTAGGATGCCCTTGAGAGGCTCAAACGGAGGCTTCCTCGGGGTGTCTAAAACTCTTGCCACGTCCCAACAAGGAGCCCTCACTGTGCTGGGGTGGGGGGACACCTGTTCAAAGCTCCTAATGCGCATCGAGAAGTGTCTGGAGTTCCCCAAATCTATCCCTATTGGGAAGAAGACTTGGCTCAGGCGGGCCATTCACAGTCGATCTGGTCGTACGATGAAAATTGAGTGGGAGGAGACTCCAAAAAAATGACTTCAAACTCACTTTACTGCCCTGTCTGAACAAAGTAGTCAGTCTTAAGTTGGCAGCCACACAGTTCGGATGTGGCGGAGGGAATATCTGATAATGAACCATATATGCTCAGACTGTGCTGTTGCAGCCAATATAACAATAAAAAAAGCCATGAAAAAGAATATTGGGTCAATGATTGGTTGTTGAAGAAAGAAAATCTCACATTTATTGCTTTTAAAGGAAATACAGGTAGCTCCAAAGGATTGCTATGATAAACATAAGGGTGGACGAGGCAACATTCAATTTTGTAGAAAGATATTAATGGTTGTGCAAAAGGACACATGCACGACGAAATCCACAACGCCCTATGAAAGGCCAAGTGCCACATTACACTACTTAGCGATTGACTGTTCTTATCAAGATACAAAATTGAGTGTGGCCATATCGCCCAAAGCTCTTGGAA
Organism: Macrobrachium nipponense; assembly: GCF_015104395.2. NCBI lineage: Eukaryota > Metazoa > Arthropoda > Malacostraca > Decapoda > Palaemonidae > Macrobrachium > Macrobrachium nipponense. The sequence goes on from NC_061108.1 coordinate 96,795,584, forward strand.
GAGTCATGCTGGAGACATGTTAAGCTATTTGGACAACACTGCAAAGACTACATAATAAAGAAAAATAAAACTCATGTAGTATACAAATTTGTATCTTTCATAAAAAATAAACTCTTCTACAAATATACCAAACAGCTTGTAGTGTATATAATTAGTGTAGGAAATTACAAAAGTGAAAAGGTAATAAATCTTTGTGTAACCAATCATTACACTACACTATTTCGCAATCAACACCAAGTACCTATAAGAAAATTATAAGGGTGTGAGGGAGGTTTCATTACCTCCCATTATGATTTTATTATTACACTGTCTCCAGTTCTCCTTTAAATCATATATAATTTTGGAGCTTTCTAGCATATATATTCTTATTTTGTTTATTTTCTTTTTTTCTTTTACTTTGAAATATAACTGATTAAACGTCCTGAGCAAGGCACAAATATATACAGTGGTACCTCAAGATACGAAAGGCTCAACTTACGAAAAACTTGAGATACAAAAGAAAATATGAAAAATTTTACGGCTCTACATAGGAAAATTGTTCAAAATACAAAAGGTTGTTGCTGTGAAGTTTGAGATTCGTCCGGACCACCGATAACAATTTTGAAACTTGCACGCCGCCAACTGAGTCAACTCACCACCATCCTCACCCCTGTCCCATTGGTTCCTGATGCTAGTCACCGCCATTATAAGGGTGTGAGGGAGGTTTCATTACCTCCCATTATGATTTTATTATTACACTGTCTCCAGTTCTCCTTTAAATCATATATAATTTTGGAGCTTTCTAGCATATATATTCTTATTTTGTTTATTTTCTTGTTTTTCTTTTACTTTGAAATATAACTGATTAAACGTCCTGAGCAAGGCACAAATATATACAGTGGTACCTCAAGATACGAAAGGCTCAACTTACGAAAAACTTGAGATACAAAAGAAAATACGAAAAATTTTACGGCTCTACATAGGAAAATTGTTCAAAATACGAAAGGTTGTTGCTGTGAAGTTTGAGATTCGTCCGGACCACCGATAACAATTTTGAAACTTGCACGCCGCCAACTGAGTCGATTCACCACCATCCTCACCCCTGTCCCATTGGTTCCTGATGCTAGTCACCGCCATGAGATCCTTCTCTCCTATTGGTCAGCATCCCTCCCATGATGCATCTACGTAGCGGCGTGCTTCTTCGGCCACTACACGGCTCATCTGTATCGTACGCACGCAGTATTAGTTTGTTCTAACGATTTCGTTTATTAACGTAAATTCGTTAGTGATTTCATTGTACGTAGTATACTTTATCATGTTGTGTGAGAACTTTATTACATACGAATATGTACTAGTACATAAATAACATAATTATGTACAGTATATACATAGTCATGGGTCCCAAGAAAGTTGAAATTCACGGAAAGAAGAGGATGCTCTCTTTGGAGAAGAAGATGGACATTATCAAGTATGAAGCTGGTATGCGATTGAGTGTGATCGCTAAGGAATACGGCCGAAATCTGTCAACAATAGGCACCATCCTTAAGCAGAAGGATGTCATCAAAGCAGCTACACCTTCCAAGGGTGTCACTATTTTGTCCAGGAAGAGGACCCATGTGCATGATGAAATGGAAAGGCTTCTTCTTGTCTGGATAAAAGACAAAGAAATCGCTGGCGATACGATAACGAAGACAGCAATCTGCCGCAAGGCCAGTGCTATTTTCCGCGATTTGATTGCCCAGGCCGAAGACAACCGAGGAGAAGGGACATCAACGTCAACCCCAGACTTCAAGGCTTTGCATGGGTGGTTCGAGAAATTCCGTAAACGGACTGGCATCCATTCGGTGGTGCGGGGGGCACGAAGCGGCAGCTCGGAAGAAAGCCGGAAAAAGAGACTTCGACGAGATGACGGGGATCGACAGAAGGCTACAGTTCTCAAGCTCAGTTCTCAGCAAGTCTTCACTGTCATGAGACTGGCCTTTTTTGAAAAACAAAAATGCCTCGTCGGACGTACATCACGCAGGAAGAGAAGAAGCTACCCGGTCATAAGCCTATGAAAGACAAGCTTACGCTCGCAATTTGTTCCAACGCCAGTGGGGATTGCAAGGTGAAGCCCCTACTTGTCTATCATTCCAAGATGCCTCGAGCCTTCAAGGCCCACAAAGTGCTTAAGGAGAAGCTTCCAGTGATGCGGAGGGCTAATGCAAAAGCCTGGGTAATGAGGCTTTTGTTCACCGAGTCCGTAAATCTGTGTTTCGGCCCAACAGTGAAGAGATTCTTGGAAGAGAAGCGCCTCCCTCTGAAATGCCTGCTGGTGTTTGGACAATGCCCCTGCTCACCCTCCTGGGCTCGAGAAGTATATCCTAGCGGAGTATTCCTTCATCAAGGTTCTTTATCTTCTGCCTAACACCACCCCTCTCCTCCAGCCCATGGACCAACAAGTGATATCAAACTTCAAGAAGCTGTATACGAAACATCTTTTCAAGAGATGTTTCGACATCACCAATACCACAAACCTCACCTTGTGTGAATTTTGGAAGGAGCATTTTTGATTATCGTAATATTGGCATCCCGACTCACTCGACCTAAGACGTTGGCATGGAGGTTCCGTAGGCGAAGACCTTGAATTCCGTCGTGAAGGAAACCTCTGGGCCTGGATGCCGTATCCCCGCCCGAGAGCCTTTCTGAGGGATTCAATGGTGGGCGAACGCTGGGGTGCTTGCAGAATTCAGAAACAGTTGACAATCCCTGAAACTGTTTTCGCAAACCAGTATCTTGAACGGAGATTCGTTTGCACTCTGGCAAGTACATTGGGGCTGGCTTGGGTCGTCACTCGGTGGGAACGACATCAATGACCTTCCTTCGAGGCAGCACCAAAGGAGGAGCTTAAAAGACCGGCATTGCACCTGAAGGAGTTGGGAGGCCATGGCAACAAATACTCGTCCGTTCAAGAGCTTCTCTAGCAGCGGCCGCGAGGAGGGAGGACGACGACAAGCTCTATGACAACTCGGCAGAAATTAAGGATTGCTTCTAGCCTGCCTTTTCATAAGGTGCAATCCATTCGTAAGTAAAAAGAAAACCCACACCGAAAAGGCTTACACAGGTCGTATGCCTTATGCCACTAGTTTCGATGACATTTGCCTGAGTCCGTTTCCATGGAACATTGTTCAAAAGTAGGCAGACAGCCAATCTTTCCTTGGATACCGGTTATTTTCCTAAACCCAAGACCGGCATTTCGTGCGCATAGGCAGTTAGTCAAGGCCAAAAAGGAAGAACCAAGTGCATACTTTAATAAACAAAATTGAAAGTGGTGTGTGAAAAAAAAAATGTAAGTAGTAACAAAAAAAGGGGAAAAAAAATTTAAAACGCAAAAAAAGGACAAAAAAATGTTTCAATTTTAAAGTTTTTTGGTAAAGTTAAGCTGTTTACAGTTTTGTTGATGCTGGTTTTCATAAAGTTTAGGGTTTATGTTTTTTCCTTGACATTTTTTTGATGTTTTGTTTCATAAAAGTTAAGTTGTACGTACGTATCTGCCGTTTTGTCCTCCTCCTCTGGTTTTCCCAACTTTCTCGGAGATGGCCTCACTCGAAAGGTAAGCTTTCCACATTTTGTTTACTACATACGTACGTTCTGTATGTACCAGTATTTCTTGTTATACCCATGTAACACTAAATACCACTTTGTTATTTAGCAGGTATATTAGCAGTACCGTTATTTAAGTTAGGTATTTGAACGGTCCCAAATTGTTGTAGTATTTCATTGCTTAATTGGTTAATTTAGCTTTTATGAAACAATTTACTGGTGTTTTTGGAGGGGCTTTGGAACGGATTATCCATTTTACACGTTGTAAAATGCAGTCCGCAAGAATAACGAAAAGCCTCATGATAAAAGGCCACGCCTCGGATACGGTATTAAATTTTGTATATCTCGAGGTACCACTGTATTATATTGTGAAATGTGTGTGTATATTATCTCAATGTATTTTTTATATAATATATCGATATGATCATAAATAATATATATATCTATATTATATATATACTTATATTATATCCCTATAATTATATATATAATTATATATCTTATATATAATATTATATATATAATATATATATATTATTATATTATATATAATGTATTATTGGGAGGGGGGACCGCCAAAAGTAACCGGCGGAATTGTTGTCACTAGGAATTTTTTAACTCAGTTGACTTGTTTCCATGTTTACAGTTCTTTATCACTTTCAAAGTATTGCTTCCAATTTGAAGCAATGCACTTATCCATACGTGTTTTCCACTGTTCTGAAAGCCAATTCTGGAACTCTTGTGAAGTTATGGCTTTTAATGACATTACCGTCGTTTCATTCGTGAACCTCTTCGTCTTGCAAAAACGTTTTCCTTTGAGGGCCCTTTTCTTTCCATTCGGTTCGGGGGCGGGAACAAAAAGAAGTCACAAGGGAGCAAGACTCGGGCGGTGAATAGGGGAGGGTGGGTGGGTTAAGTTGGGGGCGTCATGGCCATCCTTGGCTTGGTTCCAGAAACTGTACTCGCACTCAAGGCGGTTGCTGCGCTGGTTGCATTGTCGTGATTCATGAAAGCCACCACCCTCCCACTTTGCCACAGGTCCTGGCGTTTGCCGTCTCACGGAACTCCTCGGCGAAACCGCTTCAGCACTGCCAAGTGAAGCGTCTAGGTTGGAAAAACCCAGTGCTGGACCTGCCAAGGAAATAACGAATTCTTTGTGGACGGAATTCCTTTCCTTTCAATCGAAGAAACAAACAATATCCACCGCCCATCGTCTTATTGACACTAGACTTCACTTGCACGCGGCTTTTTTGGGTCGTATCTGGTGACGTTGGATTGCTTTCCACTGACTTGATTGCATTGCTTTGATTCTGGTCGTAGGGCCATAGCAGCCAGCTTTTATTCATCACCTGTAATGCCACCTTCGAAAAAATAAAGGTCTGGATCAAACTTCCAACTGTTTCTTTCTCAGTTCACGACTCAGGCACTCCATTCGTGACTGCTTTTGACCGTCCGTGAGCAAAGCGACCAGGCAACCATTTTTGCTGCCAACTCTTTTTGTGCACTCCCAATTTCCTTGCTCCAAAATTTCCTTGTTGACAATGGCAACTCCAGGACAGCACCAGTCAAATTAACAAGCTCATCAAATTGTTCTTGCGACGGTCTTTACCTATGACTCAGTTCATGAATTTTTAGTGATGTTTTCATTCCGTTCGGGTGGGTTGTGAAGGTCGCCCATCTGAACGAAGCTGGTCTTCCTCCAGTGACATTTGACCGCATTCTTAAAAGCGTTGGAAAAACCACTTGCTAAATTGTTGGTTTTTACTTCATGGCAACATCTTTGTTAAGCTGTTCGAAGCACTTAGACATTCTGTTTCCGCTGCCGTTTTCCCAGAAAAAAACAGAATTTTACGGCAGCATCACGCTGCTCCTTCCTTTCAATCATCGTAAAAAGTATACAAAAACGACGTGAATAGTAACTTCTAAAACAAGATGTGCAACCGTGCCTGTCTAATACGTCTTCCCACGATGACGCCAGTTTGGCACACTGCAATTGCTTGAGGGTTTGGCCCCTCAGGTACATCTAGCGTGGAAGCTGAACTCTACTGGCTTGGTGGGAGAACCTGAAAACTTCGTTCCGTTACTTTTGGGTCCCCCCTCGTTGTGTGTGTGTGTGTGTGTAATAAATATTATATATATTATCCTAGTAAAATCTAATTATATATATATATATATATAATATATATATATATATAATATATATCAATTATATATATATATATATATATATATATATATATATATTATATATATATATTAATATATATATATGATTATATTTATATATATATATATATATATATATATATATATATATATAATATATATATATATAAATATAGGGATTCCCCCCTCTATGTAGAAAGTAGGGTTTTTTAAAATTTAAAAATTATTTTTTTACAATTAAATTAATATATATATGTATTAAAATAATTTAAATATATATAATTATAGTATCTATATATATATATATCTTGTATATATATATATATTATATATATATATTATGTATATGTATGGTTATATGTATGTATATGTAATATATGTATATATAGTATTTATGTTATGTAATATATGTAATTAATTTTTAGGTTTATGAAAATATATGTCTATATATATGTATATATTGTATGTTTATATGTATGTATATGTTATGTATATGTATGTATATGTTAATCTATATATATATAGTAATATTATATATCTATATGTATATAGAGTATATGTATGTAATTATATATGGTCTATATTATATATATATAGGTATATATATGTATATATATGTAATGTATATGTTATGTATAGAATATATATATATTATATATATATATATATATAATATTATATATAATTTATATATAAGTATATATATATTATATTATTTATATAAAATTTTTTTATTTTATATAGAATATATATATAATATATATATATTATATATATATATCTATATTATAATATTATATATATATATAATATATATTATATATATTATTATTATATATAATCTATAATATATATATATAATATATATATATATATATATATATATATAGATTATAATATATATATATATATAATTAATATATAGTTATATATATATATATATATAAATATATATCTTATATATCTATATATATATATATATATATATAGTCTATATATATATTTATATATATATATTAAATAATATATATATATATATATATATTATAGTTATCAATATTAGTATATATATATATATATATATAATATAATTATATTATATATATATTATTATAACACAGGCAGTCCCCCGGGTTTACGACGGGGGTTCCGTTCTTGAGACCTCGTTCGTAAGTTTGCAAAAAAACGTTCGTAAGCCGGAACCATCGCTAAACAAAAAATACCTAAGCAAACCTTACTTTTAAGAATTGCTTTTGGGATGCATTATTTGAAAAACCATGTAAAAACTGCATTCTTATTGCATTTTTCATAAAAAAAACTCTTCAAATTATTGATTTTTTATTTTTGGCATTTTTGGTGCCATATTTCAAGGGATCTGCCAGATGAGCGTTGTAGGCGTCCGTAACCCTGGGAAATTAATGCCTGATGAATATTAATTGGAAGAAGCCCGCCTTAACCCTCGGAACGTTGAATACCCCGACCCGTTCGATGAACCCCGGGGGGACTGCCTGTTGTTTATATATTATATAATATTATACTATATATATTTATTATATTTTAATATTATATATAATATAAGTACTTATAAAAAACTATATTATACTAATAATAGTATTATATGAGTAATATATATATAATCTTATATATATATTATACTATTATTAATATATATATTAATCTAATATATATGCTATATATATAATATTAGTTAATATATTATATATTTAATATATTATATATATATTTATATCATATATATTAGTATAACAGTGAGTACCTCGAAGATACGAAATTAATCCGTTTCGGAAGGCGCCTTTCGTATCATGAGGTTTTTCCGGTATCTTGGACGACATTTTTACCATGTAAAATGGCTAACTCCGTTCCCAAGCCCTCCAAAAACACCCCCAGTAAATTTCATAATAAAGCTAAATTGACCCGCTTAATAAACAACTGAAATACTACAACAATTGGGACCAATTCCATTTCAAACGTAACTTAATATAAAAACTTGCAAAACCTGTTAATAAAGGGTGTCAAATTAGTGTACTAAGGAAATAATTGATTTGCTGTAACGTAAAAATGTGGAAAGCTTACCTTTCGCGAGGTGAGGCTATCTCCAAAACAAGTGGCGGGCAGATGGAAGGAGGAGGGAACAAAAACGGCAATAAACGTACGTTCCAACGTCACGTACGTACCATCTTAACTTTACCCGAAAACACATTAACAAAAACTGTTAACACTTAACTTTACAAAAAACCTAAAAATGTTATTTTCACTGATAAAATAATTTTTAATTTTTGAACCATACTCACCTCGGTAGTTATATATATAGCTACGTCCCTCCCTGACGTCACGGCCAAGAATTCAAAACTCCGCGGGGCAATCGCCCGATTGGGTTAGTTCAGGTGCACCAACCCTGTGCGCCCCTCTACCCATGGTTACGTTAGAACCGTTCCAACTGTTCCTCAGATCTTCCATTGCCCATATATCTCTAGGAGGGGAGGAGGCGCGTTGGGAATTTAATTTATTATATGTAAAACTACCCAGGCTGAGTATGTTCAAAAATTTTAAATTTCTTTTATCATGAAAATAACAATTATCAAACATTTTCTTAATTCTCCTGGTAGTTATATAATTATAGCAGGATTAACACCTTTGGTGGAGGGTCTCAATAGACAGCTATCATCGTTGGAATTGACGTAAAGAGATTGTCAATAAAAAGAAAACTTACCGGGCGTTCATACCTTGTTTTAATGGAAGTTGACCTTCAATGATATCCGCTGACTCATTTATGTCCTGCTTTCCTTAATGAGATCCATCAATCCACCCAGGGGTGGCCATTGAAGACCTCTTTGGAGGAACTGTTCAACCCCGGATTCAAAACCTCTATGTGGACTAATGGACTCCCTTACAAATAACCCTTGTTACCGAAGCCGCTACCAAGGCAACCAAGTTGATCACCCTGACTAAGGATCAATGATTGTGGGAGGACTGCGCTCCAGTCTCCCACAAACAACCATTAAAAATTTTCAAGTAGTTCCAAGGTAAAGAAAAAGGGTCAGGGTTGTTGGGTTATGGGCATTTCTCTCAAGGGGTAGTCCCCCTTGATTCCCCAACTACCCTGTATGAGCTGCTTCATGAACGGTCCCAACATGCGTAGCCAGTTTTTTCATACAGAGTTTTGCACTTGCCCCAAGACTAGGGTATAGGCCGACGCAAACACTGATTTGCTTTCTCCAAAAACGGATTTGCGTCAGGATATTTTTGCAAGGGATCTATTCTGTTTAAAAAGCTACAGCGGTTGCTCGGCGTGCGAAACCCTCATGAGTCTTCACTTTTCAGTAGCTTGAGATCCGCTGCATTAAATGCTGAATGTGTGTCCTTGATTAAATGTCTTATAAAAAAGGATAGCGCATTCTTTGACATTTGCAGAGAGGGCCTTCTGACAGAACACCAAAGCCCCTCTGAATTGCCACGTAATTACTTCGTTCTTTCCAGGTAATGCCTCAGGGCTCTTACCGGATAAAGAACTCTCTTTATTTCCTTACCTGTGAGATCCGACAGGTTTGTAATCTCGAACGATTTGGGCCAGGCTGAGAAGAGCGTTCGTTCTTTGCTAGAAATCCCAGTTGTAGAGGGCAGAATAGTATTGCCCTGTCTGAAAACCTACAGCTTTGCTGTAGGCATGGATTTCACTGACTCTTTTCGCTGTCACTAGACTAACCAAGAAGAGAGTTTTCAAGGTGAGGTCCCCAAACGATGTTTCCTGTAAAGGCTTGAACCTATCACTCATGATAAACTTCAGGACTTCGTCCAGATTCCATGCTGGAGGGGACTGTAGTTTCACTTTAGTAATGTCGAAAGATCTAAGAAGGTCTTGGAGATCTTTATATTCAGACACATTTAAGTTTCTGTAATTGAAGACATCTGCAAACATGGTTATGTATCGCTTAATGGTCAGGCGTGGTTGTAACGTTACGACTTTTCTTAAAGTCTGTAGCGAAGAGTCTCTCATTCTCCTATCCTATTGCAGCGAAGATTCTTCTTCTCGGCAAATGGACAGGACATAAGAGCGACACTCCATGGAGGTGTCCATGGTATGGATACTGGGACAATTTATTAGGATTAAGTCATGATTGTTCTGGAACAACCTACTAAGTCCACAGCGTATACCGTTAACTGACTCGGGCGCTCTGACAGCTACCTACTGACTGCGTGGTGAGGCAAAGTGTCTAAGCTTCCGAGAAAGTCACGTGATCTTTTTGCCTTTTAAAGGGTTATGCCGAAACCACCTACAAATTGTCTATTTTGGTTTGTCACTGTTGCTGGGACGGAGAGGTGGTGAATCTCTTAACGAGGTGATGATTCTCTTGAGGCATGTGCCCAATAGGCGAAAGTCAATTGCCTTCTAAAGACCGAGGTCTTTAATGGTAAAATATACTCCTAGTAGTTGAATCTCA